>NC_053440.1:26804166-26843726 GCF_007990345.1 Gossypium hirsutum | reverse complement strand
GGCACACAAAACAGCTTCTTTGGGTAGTGTAAAGTTCAGCCTTGAAGAGAGGAAACGCCAAGCATGTTGTTGGCCGAATGGCTACTTGAAAATACCAACCAGCAGCCCTTTGATGTTCACGAAAATAGCACTTTTAATGCTTCATGTATTCTCTTTTCAGCAGCTAATTAATGGACTTCCCTTGCATGCTGGACAACTCCTCATGTTCTGCTGTACATTGAATCGGCCAGCCACTTCTTTATTGCTGCTGTTGAACATCACCGTTAAATGCATGTCTATACTTTACATTAAATTCGGCCAACACCTCCTTTATTGCTGCTGATTCCTCCTTGGACGGCATTAAAGGAGCTGCTGGTGTTTTTCATGTGGCCATTTAATGGACAGATTTAATGGGTGCATGCTTGCCGAATTTAATGTGCAGCAAAGACAAGCATTCAATGAGATGTTGAAGAAAGCATGTTGGAATTCATTAAAGAAGCTACTGCCGAATTTATGGGCCATATGCATGTATTTATTTTGTCTTAAAACAAGAATTAAAGGCTGTTTTAATTTGGTGCAGGAATTTGGCCATGGACGGCATTTAATTGCTGCTGATTGCTCTCCTCCATGCATTCCTTCATGAACAGCAAGGGCCTTTTTGGGAGTTTCTTTTCACTTTCCAAAGCAGCTCAATTCAGCTCTTTAATTACCTTGGAGGACGCCCAGCTGATAAATAAATTTTTTCTATCTTTTGGCCATTCAGTTTCATGAGTTCACACACACAAGGCTGTTTTTGATGTTCACACCATGGGCTGTTGGAGATCCCCAAAACGTCATTAAAAATGGGCAAGCTGTTCAGCTCACAAGGAGGCTTCATTAAGGTGCATTCAACTTCATTGGCCGAACCAAGACCTCTTATTCAGCTCACCAATACTTCCATTAATGTCCAGCTGAATGGACTCCATCTAGAAGCTGCCCAATTGAATTCTTCATGCATCAAGCTTCCCAAAAATGTCCTAGGAAGGTTGCTGGAAATTTCCAGCCTTTTTGTTTTAATTTTGGCTGACCATTCAGCATCTTATTAGCCATTCGACTACCTTAGGAATTTATATTATAAATAGTTGTTTTGTAATCATTTTGGGGTTAGACAATATACTTTTTAAACTTTATATGAAATCTGATTACTTTGTGAGTTGTTTTCAACTCTCATTGTTCTCCAAAGACTCGTCTGACTTATCAAGTAACCCTTGTGGCGTCAACCCATCTTTTCTATCCGAACTTATCACTTTAATCCCGAAAGTGTGGCATTCGATTCGTACTGAGGTTCCTATCATTTTTGATAGCGGGTCGAAGTTTCTATCCACTTAACAACCTTCCATTGACACCTTACCAACCTAAGCATTCTCATAAGTTACGGGTTAACACACTACTATTGTGTTAGTTCGACTTTTGAATCCTTAGCCAAATTACATCCATTGTCTTCTAATTCATTTCCTAAACCAACAAAACTCTTTGAGCCTAAATAATTCCTTTTCTTCTAGCCTATTTGTAAAGCTTTCAAATTACTCCAATTCACGATCGGCACATCTACGACTCGACTCTCCTTCTCGAGCAGGGCACATCACTAACGACTCGAATCAATCACAAAATGAGTTCGTATCAAATTGGTATCAGAGCTAGCGAATTTGGAGTAAGAATCGACATTGTCGGTAATACGGTATAGTAGTTTCTTCAAAAAAAAATTTAAAAAAAAAATTGAAAAAAAATTGAAAAAAAATTTGGTTTCCATTCAAACTCAAGAGATTGGATATCAAGCTGAAAAAAAAATTTGTGAAAAAAAAAATCGTGAAAAAAAAGTGAAGAAGCTAGTTTTGAAATTTTGTTGTTGTTTGCTGCCAATTATAGTTATTACTACCTTCTACTATTTCGCCACATCCAACCTTCATTTCTTGATTCAAGCCTACTTTCCTTTTCCTACAATATTCTTACCAAGCCAAACATCAAGTTGTAAGCCGACCCACAACAACTGCTTTTAAGTTTAAATAATTCCTAAGACTTAGAGAGGAGGAGTGATGGAAAGAGCAAGAGAGTGGTGAGTTATCGAGAGTATAAAAGCCAAGGAAGTGAGATTTCTTTGTGAGTGGATAGTGAGATTCTTTGTTGTGAGTTCATTTAAAAAAAATATGTCACGAAGTCCGGAAAGAAATCAAAATGTGGAAGGAGGGTTCCATCCCGTAAGAAATGTTGGAGGAGGAGTGCCAGATCTTACCCTTCAAGCAATTATGCGAGAGATGGAGCGATTATTTGATAGAAAACTTGAACCAATTGAAGATTGATTATATCGAGTCGAGAGACGAGAACAACGTGAGATGACTCCGGAAGATGCAAGACAAGAGCGAGAACGTCCAATTCAAGATCCTATGAAGCAAGTGGACAAGAAAGTGATCACTCATCTGCCCAAAGTGTACGACGTCGAGGCCGTCAACGACAACGAGGTCTAGAGATCGTGAACGACCAGATGACAATCTTAAGAATATCAAGATGACAATTCCACCATTCCAAGGTAAGAATGACCCTGAAGCTTATTTGGAGTGGGAAAAGAAGATGAGCTTGTTTTGATTGCCACAACTATTCGGAGAGTAAAAAGTGAAACTCGCGGCAATTGAGTTTTCTGATTATGCCATAGTGTGGTGGGACCAGCTTGTAACTAGTCGACGACGAAATGGTGAAAGACCCATCTCTACTTGGGGAGAAATGAAATCAGTCATGCAGAAAAGATTTATTCCATCATACTACCATCGAGATCTTTATCAACGACTTCAAAACCTTACTCAAGGAAATAGAAGTGTTGAAGATTATTATAAGGAGATGGAGATAGCGATGATTCGAGCTGATATCGAAGAGGATCGAGAGGCAACCATGGCTAGGTTCCTTGCGGGTTTAAACCGTGACATTGCCAACATAGTTGAACTACAACACTATGTTGAAGTGATGGACATGGTTCACATGGCGATTAAGGTTGAAAAGCAACTTAAGCGAAAAGGAGTTAGTAGACCCTATGCCAATTCTTCAACCAACAAATGGAATCAAGGAGTCAACAAACCCCCTGTTAGAACAAAAGAGCCGACTGTAGCAGTTAAATCAAATCAACCCATTGGAGAGACAAGTCGAAATAAAAATGAGCAAGCGCCAAATCGCACGAGAGACATAAGATGTTTCAAGTGTCAAGGCCGAGGGCACATAGCTAGTCAATGTCCAAATTGACGAATTATGGTGATAAGAGCTGATGGAGAAGTTGAGTCAGAGGAAGAGGATGAAAATGAACCTGAAATGCCATCCGATGATGAAGATTTAGAGTTACCCGTTGAAGGAGAAATTCTTGTGGTGAAGCGTAGCCTCAGTATTCAAAGTGTTGAAACTGATCAACAAAGGGAGAATATTTTTCACACTCGATGCCACATTCAAGGCAAGGTATGTAGTATGATCATTGATGGTGGTAGCTATACTAATGTAGCTAGTATTATGTTGGTGGAAAAGCTAGGTTTGGCTACAACTAAACATCCAACTCCATACAAGTTGCAATGGCTAAATGATGGAGGTGAGATGAAAGTAACAAAACAAGCTGTGGTGGCATTTTCTATTGGAAAGTACCAAGATGAAGTGGTGTGCGATGTAGTTCTATGCATGCGGGATATCTACTTTTGGGACGTCCATGGCAGTTTGATAGGCGCGTGATCTATGATGGTTATACAAATCGCTATACATTCAAGCATCGAGGCAAGAATGTAACTTTAGCGCCATTGACTCCAAAGCAAGTGTACCAAGATCAATTGAAGTTGAAGGAAAAGATTGAAAAGAGAGAGACAAGAAAATGAAAAAAAGAAAGAAAAATTGAGGGAGTGGAGGTAAAAGTACGAGAGGAACAAGAAAGTCAAAAAGAAATTGAGAGTGGTAAAATGAGCGTATTTGCGAGAGAAAAAGAGATAAGAAAATCATTGTTGTTGCATCAACCCGTACTTGTACTTATGTACAAGGAATGCTTATTGATGCTAACGAACTTGATATTCTTTACCTTTGTCTATTGTTTCTTTGCTTCAGGAATTCAAAGACGTTTTCCCGGAAGATGTGCCAAGTGGATTGCCTCCTTTTCGAGGTATTGAACACCAAATAGACTTTATTCCCGGAGCTACAATTCCAAATCGACCAGCTTATCGAAGCAACCCAGAGGAAACTAAAGAGGTGCAACGACAAGTGGCGGAATTAATGGAAAAAGGCTATATACGGGAGAGTTTAAGTCCATGTGCAGTTCCCGTTCTGTTGGTGCCTAAAAAAGATGGTTCATGGAGGATGTGCGTAGATTGCCGAGCTATCAACAAAATTACCGTCAAATACCGACATCCCATTCCTAAACTTGATGATATGTTAGACGAGCTTAGTGGAGCAAAACTGTTCTCTAAGATTGATCTGAAAAGCGGGTATCATCAAATTCGTATGCGGGAGGGGGACGAGTGGAAGACTGCGTTTAAGACTAAATACGGTATGTATGAGTGGTTAGTGATGCCTTTTGGCCTCACCAATGCACCGAGTACTTTCATGAGGTTGATGAACCACGTTTTGAGGTCATTCATTGGTCGTTTTTGCGTAGTTTATTTTGATGATATTTTAATTTACAGCAAATCATTAACTGAACATCTTGAACATTTGCATGCTATTTTGAAGGTTTTACGAAAGGAAGCATTGTATGCAAACCTTAAGAAATGTAACTTTTGTACTGACAAAGTTGTTTTTCTAGGTTTTGTTGTAAGTGCGAATGGATTAGAGGTGGACCAAGAGAAGATAAAGCAATACAAGAATGGCCACGACCGAATAACATCAGCCAAGTTAGAAGCTTTCATGGCCTTGCAAGCTTCTATAGGAGGTTTGTACCAAATCTTAGCACTCTTGCTGCTCCATTAACCGGTATTATAAAAAAAATCACCTTTTATTTGGTCTGATGAACAAGAATCTGCTTTTGTTAAAATCAAAGATTTCTTGACTAATGCTCCACTTTTATGTTTGCCGAATTTTAACAAAATTTTCGAGGTACAATTGATGCTTCTGGAATAGGAATAGGTGCGGTTTTAACGCAAGATGGGTGACCGGTGGCTTATTTTAGCGAGAAACTTAATGGAGCTACGCTCAATTATCCCACATATGACAAAGAAATGTACGCATTGATACGTGCATTAGAAACATGGCAGCATTACCTTTGGCCTAAGGAGTTCGTTATACACACGGACCATGAGGCTTTGAAGCATTGAGAGGGCAAACTAAGCTTAACAAACGACATGCAAAATGGGTAGTATTCTTAGAATCCTTTCCATATGTGATTAAGTATAAGCAAGGTAAGGAAAATATCGTTGCAGATGCTTTATCGCGAAGGTATGCTCTTTTAATTATTTGGATGTTAAGTTACTTGGTTTGCTTATTTAAAGGAATTATATGCTGATGATTCTGATTTTGGAGAAGTTTACAAGTTATGTGTGCAAGGTACGTATGACAGGTACTATCAGCAAGATGGATTCCTATTTCGAGAAATAAGTTGTGCATACCCAAGGATCAACTAGAAATTTGCTGGTTCATGAAGCACATAGTGGGGTTTAATGGGACATTTTGGTATTGCCAAAACTTTGGCCGTTCTTCAAGAACACTTTTATTGGCCAAAGATGAAACGAGATGTGGCTAAAGTGTGCAATCGCTGTATTGTTTGCAAGAAGGCGAAATCAAGGGTCCAGCCATATGGACTCTATACTCCATTACCGATTCTAGAAATGCCATGGATGGATATTCCTATGGACTTTGTTTTGGGTCTTCCTAGAACAAAGAATGGCAAAGATTCTGTGTTTGTTGTAGTTGATCGGTTTTCAAAAATGGCTCATTTCATTGCATGTAACAAAACTGACGATGCTTTAAATGTTGCCAATCTATTTTTAGGGAGATTGTACGATTGCATGGAATTCCAAGAACCATTGTTTCGGATCGAGACACTAAATTTCTCAGCCACTTTTGGAGGACTTTATGGGGAAAGATTGGAACTAAGCTATTATTTTCCACAACAAGTCATCCCCAAACTGATGGCCAAACAGAGGTTGTTAATAGAGTTCTGTCAACACTACTGCGGGCCATTATACGTAAGAATTTAAAAACTTGGGAGGAGTGTCTACCTCACATTGAATTTGCATACAATCGATCGGTACATTCAGCTACCAAGTTTTCACCATTTGAGGTAGTGTATGGATTTAATCCCTTAACTCCATTGGATTTATTGCCTTTACCTTTTGATAAATTGGTGCATGTAGATGGAAAGAAAAAGGCAGATTTTGTGAACAATTACATCAGCGAGTTAGGGATAATATTGAACGAAGAACGGAGCAATATGCACATCAAGTTAACAAGGGCCGTAAACGAGTAATATTTGAACCTGGTGATTGGGTTTGGATTCACATGCGCAAGGAGAGATTTCCCGTTCAAAGACAATCCAAACTATTACCACAAGGAGATGGACCTTTTCAAGTCTTGCAGAGAATTAATGATAACGCTTATAAGTTAGATTTACCTGGTGAGTATGGGGTTAGTGCTACTTTTAATGTTGCTGATTTATCTCTTTTCGATGTAGGTGACGATTTGGGAGCAAATCACCTCGAAGAGGGGGGAATGATGCAACCTTAGCCCAGGAAATTACTACCGAATCCATTGAGTTGCCACGAGGACCAATAACTCGATCACGAGCTAAGAGATTTCGAAATGCAATAGCAAGCTATGTGGAACGAGCTTGGGAATAGGGAGTGGCCGGATTTGATAGTCGTGCTTCAAACCGTTCAAAAGGCGTTACTTGCAATTTATTGCAAGCTGAATTTGTTTCTTTTATTTAACTTGTTTTAGTTTAATAAATAAGTTGCTGATCAATTAATTTAACTTATCTTAAAGTTTGAATACATGAGTTAGTTATTGAACTTTATCAAATAAGATGCTTCTTAATTGATCTAGTTCCTAGGATTATTTATTGATGCATAAATTAAGTTCTTTAAATTATGCTTCTTTAATTAAACTAGTTGCTGGAATAATTATTGCATATATGTTTTAGTTCATTTATTTAAGTAAGTTTAATATGTGTTATGATTAATAAGTGTTTTAATGTGTTTAATAAACTCATTTTAATGTGTTTATTGCAGGTGACTTTTTAGCTTATAGTGGTTACAACTCAAGGCTGTTACACATTTAATAAGTGGCTGTTCAAGTTCTTTTGAGTTACAATTAAAGGGGCTGTTAAAAAAGGAGCTTAAAGATCATTAAAAGGAGTTTTTAAAGGGCATTTTATGCCCTTTAAAATTCAGCAGCAACTCTTCCACTTTCAGCCGTTTTTGGAGCTTTTAAGAGAAATTAATCAAGCCTTTGAATGTCATTAAGGAGCTGGTAAGAGATGGTGTCTATTCAACTAGCCAAGGACAACTCAAGAGTCATTTTCTAAGCCATTAAAGACATTCAAATCAGTTGAATTAAAGTGATTTTATGGAAGGAGTTATTTGGTTCAAAGAATAAGAAAAGACATCAGTTTTTTTTATGGCACATTAAGTGGATGTTTTTGACCATTCGGTTACCTTGTTCTAGCATTATAAATAGATGTAATCAACCATAGAGGGAGGAACTTTTTGCTGAATATAGATGAAATATTTGAATTGTGAGCTATCCAATTCTCTTTGTTCTTACAGAATTGATTTGACTTATCAAGCTTAGCTTGTGGCGTCTATCCATTTCTTGTTTTCGAACTTATCACTTTCATAGTGTGGCGTTCATCATATACCAAGGTTCCTATCATTCTTGATAGTGGGTCGAGGTCATTTCTTTGTTGTTTTCCTATACTGTCATTCACCTAAGAGCTACTTTGAGTCTCGGGTCAACAACCTCTATTGTTGGTTCATTCTCTGCCCTTAGCCAAATTTTTCCATTCGTTGTTAAACCCATTTCCCTTTTAAACGTTTGTTTGTAGCCTTTCTTCTATTTTGAAACAAACTTAGCCTTACTCAAATTCACGATCGAGCAAACACTAACGACTCGAATCAATCACAAAATGAGTTCGTATCATAACATTTCATTTAATACATGTTTGCCTGCACATTAAATTCGGCCAACATTTAGACACACATTAATTCGGCAGTAAACACAACATTAACTACAACATATTAATAACCTACACTTAAGTGTTAGTTGGAGACATAACATAAATTCGGCTACACAAAATATGAAAAAATATGCACAATAAATTTGGCAACCTAAAGCACATTTAATTCAGCAGCCACAATTAACTTCAACTGGACATCATTTAAGACATCATTAAATTCGGTTGTAGCAAGACTAATTAAATTCGTCCAGACACATTAAACAACAGCATTAACTATGACAAAACACATTAATTAGGCTTAAGACAAATTAAAGCATGCATTAAAACAAATAAAACATATTTAACATGGAAATTAATATGTCCAGATTTTTAAACAAATTAATTAACTTATTTAATTAACTAATTTAACTAACAGCAACTTATTTATTCTAGCAAAAATAAATGCAATCTTAATAAAATAAATTGCATTCTAGCTCAATGAGCTAGAATCCACCCGAATTGAATTGGGACGAGCTTGTGAAAATGTCGAGCCTCGTTTGTGGGCTGAGCCAAGGATGATTCCAGGGCGGGGTCGTATCATCCCCCCTTCTTTAGAACGACTTGTCCTCAAGTCAAGCCATTGGTTCATTCGATCATAACTTCGCTTACTCATCTTTCCTCGATGATACAGCCACGCCTCAAGTCCAACCTAGCTCGAGCAAGGAGCCTTTGGAGCTGCCTCAAGGTCCAATCACCCGATCACGAGCTACACAATTCAAGGAGGCCGTTTCGGCCTTAGTAGATCAAGTTTGGGGCGAGACTTTGGTTGGACGCATTGATGAAGCTTGGACAAACTCGATGAGCCTTCCTTGCACTTTGTTACGAGCTGAATTAAGCTCCACTTCAGCTCATTAAATTTGAACCAGCTCAAAATTAGCTCAAAATAACTTAGTCAATAATATAGTAGCTGAAATAATTAATTGAGTTAGTTAAATTAGTTATTTACAAGCTTAATTGATTTTCGTTATTAAATTGGTCTTAAATCTGGTCAAACTTAATTATGCATGATATTTTAGTTATTATGACATGTTATTAATTTTGTCTTAATTTATACAGCTTATAAATATGTTTTTAAGCTTGTTTTTAATATGTTAACTTTATTACTTGTTTTAATTATGTCCTAAGGCTGCCGAATTTAATGTGCAGCATTTTAGTGTTAATTTAATGTGTCTAAACATGAATTTGAATTATTTGATGAATGTTGCTGCAGGTACATCATCCATGAACGTTTTTGGAGCATGAAAGGTATTAAAAGAGGGTACATGAAGGGGACAGCACATGCATGAATGGGAGAATGAAGTTGGCTGCTGTTTGAAGTCTCCTAAGTGACCATTCAGCTGAATTTATTGCTTACACACTGTTGAATACATCATGGCTGTTCGGATCAAGGTGTTCACATTCAAAGACTCTTCAAAACTTGGTTTTCACACTCAAAGTGACTACTCAACATCTTCTTAATTGCTGGTAATTTTTCAGCAATAGTTGCCAATTAAATGAGCTCCTTTAAGCACATCAACCGAATGTAGCTGCTGCCATTTACTCCCTCAAGCTCCAAGTTCAATTGTCCATCTAGAAGGTGACCATTGGAGCTCTAAGTTCAGCCGAATCTAGCTAGCCCATTTAAGTAATTCATTTGCTTAATTTTTAAGGAATTTAAGTGACCATTCGGCTAGCCTAGTGGATTATTATAAATAGCTGAATTTTCACTTTGTAAGGGACTTTTGACATTTTAATTAGCGAATTGTTGCCAAATTTGTGAGGCATTTTCTCTCAAATTTGTTCGAGACCCGTAAGACTTATCTAAGCTTTTAGTGGCGTCTTTCCGAGTCTTTTCCGAACTTATCACTCCTTAAACCCGAGTGTGGCGTTCACCTTTGATACCTTTGGTTCATACTTTCCTAAGTATCGGGTCAAGGTCCTTTTCAACCATTTCCAATTCATTTAGGTCCTATAAGTTTCGGGTCGACACTTTTCTTTAGTGTTGGTTCATTCTTGACCTCTTTGAACCATTACCAATTCGTACCAAATACCATACCATTTCATACCAATTCCATACCATTTCGTACCAATTCCCAAATACCAAAACGTACCAAAACCAAATACCATTTCTTAATTATCCTAAACCGAACTCTTCCATTCTATTCATACCATTTCGACTTAAACCAAATCCACATCCAACTTTGCACGAACTTATCTTACTTCTTTGTACACAAATATATTCTAACTCCTTCTCGTCTAATCTACTTCTTCGTTTACGATCGGGAATCAAACGACTCGGACTCAACTACTAAACCGAGATCGTATCACTCGATCAAATGGAACGAATGGCAATTGAAGCAACTGAAAAGAATATCCATGAGTTAGCAAAAAGCAGTACAAACAAATTTGCAATTCGAGTATAACAAGACAAATGTAATGCAGGCGATTGGAAAGATTCAGATTACCATGCAAGCGAACTAGTTTACTCGACAAGGCCATGAAAAATGTTCGAAACAAAATAAAATAGATTTCTGAGCATGCATACATCTTAAATTGATTACACAAGCTATAATTGGATCCCGAGTAATGAGTCAAAATATGTACATAGGCATCACAAACAGGTAATGAAAAATATTTACATGGTTCTCGAAGTTGCACAATCATACCGTGCATTAGATGATTGACTATCGATTCTATTACAATTACATCAACACAATTATCAAAAACAAGAATCTTTTTGTCACCATTAAAAATAGATAGATCGTGTTCAATTGAGGCAAAACAATTAACCATATCACAATCAAAGTATCTTTCAAAAACCAATTCACGAACAAGATTGTTATTACCATTCGAGGAAAACAAAAATATTTAGAAATTTCAAGAGGCTTACCTTTTGGAGCAGGAAAATAAAGTTCATTTTTACCTCGCTCGCTTAACAAAAACCTTCGCTCCTCGGCGATGTAGAGTAGTCGAAATTCCTTGCTTGAATTAACCTTTTCAAATGGATCTCCATACTCGACAATAGAGCATGCATCATAATCAAATTGGAATTATAATAAAAAAACATCGAGAACTCATCCAAGTGATCATGTAATCTAAATTTCAGTTGGTCAATTTTGCTCAAAAATGCAGAATTTGGATAACAAAGCAGATTTGAGACACCATCTTCAACTTTAAGTGCACTAACCATTTTACATGTCATCGTCATATCAAACAAACAAATCAAAGACATGCATGTTTTCAAACATTCATACGTTTCAAATCTCATACCCACATTCTTGTTTATACAAAGTAGTTTCTCATAAAAGATCAATGAGTGCATATTTTTACCCAAATCAAGCTGATGGAATGGCTTATATGTCTTCTTATCTTGCAAATGCCGAATAATTATTATTTCACTAACAAACTCATCAGTATCACAATTTCCAAAAGCGTTATTCTTCTTGCCATCATTCCACGCAAATGTATTATCATCAATCAAAGGATGGCAAGTAACCACATCAAAGTTTAGATCACTTCTAAAGGACAATTCATCAACAAGGTTTCCATCAACAATCGAATAAGACAGAGGTGCTTTAAGAATTTCAAAACTCATACCTTGCTCCTCTTTTGGCATAGGCGAACTAAGATAGTTGAGAATGTTACCTTTTTCAACCAAGGTGAACCTTCTCTCTTTGGAAAGGTATTGGAGTTGTAAATTATCATCACTCGGCCTTTTGGATACCTGAAAAGAAGAAACAGAACAAGAACAAATTTCATATGGATTAGTTGGAATGCTCCTCACTTTTTCTGGTTCATTTGTCTCTTTTTCTCTCGTTTCTTTTTTAATCTCAACTTCTTTTTTTCTCTTTTCATTTCCTCTCTCGTTTTCAATTTTATTTTCGACCTCACTCACTTTTTTTGATTTCTTTTTCTTTTTCAATCTCTTTTTCTTTTCTTTCGATTTCTTTTTCTCGCTCGCACTCTTGTACAATCTCAATTTCTTTTTTGAATTCTTTACAATGTGCAGTCGACACGAAAGAATAAAAAATATAATCATTTGCCCTAAAGGAAGAGAAAATATTTTCATAGGCTTCTCATCTATTTCTTCGGGAGCAATCCTTCGGGAAGGACTTCTTTGAAGCATACGAGGAATAACTCGTCCTTTCTCGTTCGTCATGTCGAAAAGTCGCAAGCTCGAAGCTATCGCATCTTGTATTCCTTGACGAATAGGAATCCCGATAAGAATCTCTTAGCGAGTAGTCTTTGGACTTGTATCGCCTTGATGATCTCGACTCTGTTTCTCGACTTGGTGGATTTTGTTTCCGTCTGGCTCTTTCCTCCACTCGATCCAGTTGATCATGCAATTTATCAAATTTTGATTTCACCATTCTACGCATCTCTTGCATCAAATATTGGAATTCTGATTCGGAAAATTCTTGTGACATGATTTTTTTTGCTAAAAAGAGGAAAAAAAAATGATTAAAATAAAATAGAAAGTAAATACCTCACCACAAAAAATCTTACGTTTCACTCGCAAAGAAAATTGGATAACACTCCACTCGTGTTTACACTCGTTTAATGGCTTTTGCTCACTCTAATGTACTCACCACTCGTGCCTTTTTTCGCTCGTCTCACTCTCGTGAATTCGTATTTTGTTTCAAGAAGACTTATTGCGGCTTAGAGGGCCGGCTTCAAATGGGTGCAAAGGATAACGTTAGGGTGTATAAGGTAGGCTGAAGCAAGGAAAATAAAAATCAAAGTATGTGTGGCGTTTTGGGGGGGTAGAGGGAATGGTAGAATGAATGGATGCTCGGAAGCAACAAGAAATAATAACAAAATAAAACTCACAAGACTTTTCACTTTTTTTTATACTGCGATTTTTTTTTTCAATTACAATATGCTGAAATATAAAGGAAGACAAAAAAGTTACAACCTGAATTTTTTTTTCACGTTACGAACCTACTCCGAGCTTGATATGAACGTCCGCGCTCCTCGTTTTAGTAGCTCTGATACTAAGTGATGTGATCCGGCCCGATTGATTTAGTCGGGTTCACTTAAGATGCCCGATCGTCGACGAGAAGCTCGTTCAAATTTGTAGATAGATGGAGTTTAAATGTTTTATAAGCGGAAGGTAGGCAAAATGGGTTCAAAGGATGGGTTTTGGTTTGATGAAAGATAGGTTCAGTTTAACAAAGAATTAAGTTACAAAGATGATAAATAGATGGAAATGGATAAAGAACTCAAACTTTAAGAATGATTCAATACTAAAAAGTATTGCCCCGAGTCTTATATTGCTTAAGGTGAATTTTGATGAAGGATAGAAGCGGACCGTGACCCGTTACCTATATGGAGGTAAGAACCAAAGGTATAGGAAGATGGTTGAACGCCACACCGATTCGGTGATAAGTTCAATGGAGTTCGGATTGACACCACTAGCAAGCTAGATAAGTCGCTTCGAGACTCGAACGAAAGAAGAGAGGAGGTAACCTCACAAGAACAAAAGTTCTATTAAGTTTAATTGATCAAATTCTGTAACCTTTTACAATAAACAAAATAAACTATTTATAGGCTCTCTAATGCCTATTAAAATTCAGCTACTAATGTGTTCACACAACAATTAAAAATGTTCACACTTCAAGCATTAAATCTCTGTTCATGGATAGTGTAAGTTCATGCATGGTTGAATAATCATGTTTCTTCCCAAAACCCGTTCATGCATGCTTAACCAATAAGAAAGCTTCCTTGTTCCATGAATGTGCATCTTCAATTCATATCCAACCCCTCTTGGACGAATGCTAGGTGCATGGGTAATGCATCTCTCTTAATTAAAGCTTTAATGATGGGCTGGTTCATGAATGGAAGCATGTACCTTGTAAATTCGTTCTCCCCTTTGTACATGCACATTATACATTCAATGTGATGAATTAAGGTAATATTCCCTCCCTTTGGACGTTCATGAATCCACCCATACATGTATAGGAGCTGATTGGTCAAATTGAGGTGTGAATGGCTTAGATGCTGCCTTGGGAATACAATCGGCCAAGCTTGTGCTTTAAGTTGCTGGACACCTTTTGGCCAAATAGGTGCCTTGGGGAGCCAAATGGATCAGCCACCATTCATTGAAAGAGGCCTTACATGCACCGTCCCATACATTGAACCTATCATGCATGAACCTTGTTTAATTACTCTCCAAATTCAACTCACCTACAAAAACACATGAACCAAAATTAAATCACATAAAATTCAGCTGAACAAACATTAATATAATTTAGACACACTAATTAAACATAAATTAAATTAGAAAAATTTAATAAAGTCTTAACAAGACATATTAAATTCAGCCAAGACACATTTAAAACATGTAATAAGTCAAAACATAATTATAAGCTGTAGTAATTTAAGCTAAATTAATAAATTACTTAATTTATTCAGACATTAAAATAAATGAGTTGAAATAAACTTAAGCCAAGCTCAAACGAGCTAAAGTAAGCTAAATTGAGCTCAAACGAGCTAAATTAAGCTCATGTGAGCTAAATCGAGATGGGAAAAACTAAGATTGAGCTTGTTGAGCTGAGATTGAGCTTCATCTTGCACTTGGGGCCCTCGTGCTTTAGGCCAATCATGATAGCAACGAGTGGTGCCACAACATGATGCGATTGAGATCACATCATACCCTCCCTCTTGAAGACGATTTGTCCTCAAATCGGGCCACTTGCTCGCGAAAATTTTTTCGAGATCACAAGCCCTTTTGTTCATGATCCGAAAAGTATTGTTTTTAAAACTCCAGGAACCACAAATGGTTTGAAAAGAAAATGATTTAGTTCCATGCCCTCCCTCTTTAGGAGGAAACCATTCCAAAGTGTCACCTACATAGAAATGGAACGAATTAGTGACACTAAAATTTATAAACTCAAACGATCTTTTCAGAATCTTATTCAAAATTAGAATGCATAATCCAATGCCGGGATCAAATGTAGAAGTGGATCTTACCTGTTCACAATGGTTTTCCATACTTGGTAATAAAGGATGCATCAGAATCAAATCAAATTTATAATCAAAATTTATCAAGGAGTCCTCCAAATGATCATGTAATCTAAGTTCCACTCGATCAATCTTACTTAAACATGTAGAATTTATATAGCAAGGCAGATTTGAGTCACCATCTTCAAATTCAAATGCACTAACCATTTTACATGCCATCGTCTTATCACATATTCGGATCAAAAGAAAATTAAACAAGCATGCCTTTAAACATTCATATGTCTTGATTCTGTTATACAAAAATAAACAACATTCTCCACAATCAAAAATTTGATTTTGTCTTAACAAGCCAACAAGATTCACACGTCTCGTTTTCAAACTGAAAGACAAAGTATCATACAAACAAAGATTGTTTACACATTCATTCAAACAAAATTTACGATGCTTGCTTTCTTTCATGGATGATTCATAATAGCAAACTCCAGGATTAAAGACATGATTTTGACTACTCGATCCAAATGGCAAAAAGAGTCCTTTTATCTCCAACAATTTACACAAATTAAACGACGAGGGTGTTAGCATACTCAAATTCAAACAAGCAAACCCTTTAAATTTCATTCGAAAAGATTTACAAAAACATGGAAATTTCACACCAAAAATTAGATAATCCACATGATCAACACAACCAAGCAGATGATATGTCAACTTTTGATCACACAATTCCAGATTTTGTTGGTGCTGATTTATTCGCTCTTCATCAAAAATCTTGCCAATGGCGTATTCATCAATACATTTCCATTCCTTTTCAACATGATCAGTGAGAATGAACATTTTATATGGACTTTCATCTTGCAGATCCAAAACATGTATTCCATTGCAAGTTAAAGACAAACAACTAATATCATCAAGAAAATAATATTTTTCAAAAGCAAGAATCTTTTTATCATCAGACAAAACAAATGGGTCATCATCAATCAAAGAATGACAAGTAGCCACGTCAAAGTTTAGATTCTTTCTAAAGACCAAATCATCAACAAAGGACCCATCAACAATCGAAAAAGGCAGAGGTGCTTTAAAAATTTCAAGACTCATACCTTGCTTATCTTTTGGCATAGGCGAACTAGGATCGTTGAGAACACTACCTTTTTCAGCCAAAGTGAACCTTCTATCCATGGAAAGGTATTGAAGTCGAAACTTGTCAATCGGTTCCTTGGAAACCTGGAAAGAAGAAAATTTACACGGCAAAATTGCAAATGGGTTAGTTAGAACATTCCTCACTTTTGCTCGATTGCTTTCTCCCTTTTCACTCTTCTCTTTTTCAAACTCTTTTCTAATCTCAACTTCTTTTTTTCTCTTTTCATTTCCTCTCTCATTTTCAATTTTATTTTGACCTCACTCCCTTTTTGGATTTCTTTTTCTTTTTCAATCTTTTCTTCTTTTCTTTCGATTTCTCTTTCTCGCTTGCACTCTTGTTCAATCTCAATTTCTTTTTCGAATTCTTTCTCTTCATTTTCTTTTTCTCTCACTTTTTTGATTTCTTGTTCCTTTTCTTTCATTTCTTTTTTTCGTCTCTCGATTTCATTCCATATATGCTCATTTTCTCTCATCAACATTTCTTGTCTTTCTTTTCTTCTTATTTCTTTTTCTTTTTGCCTCGCTCCTTCATTATAGGATGGAGATGTTACAAATGAATCAGCACTAAATGACTCTTGTTGGGTATAATTGGATCGACTTTCATACAAAAAATGATCACCTCTTCGAGATTGATTCTTGGCAGATGAATACCTTGGTGCATACGAATGACTACTTGTGATTTCTCGTTCGTCACCTTGAAAAGCTTCAAACTCAAAACTTGCTTTGCTTCGTCTTGAGTTCCTCATTGAATAGGAATCATGGTATGAATCTCTTCTCGAATAATCATTGGATGTGTGCTTTCGTGATGATCTTGTCTTCGTCTCTTGACCCGGTGAGTTTGGCTTCCATCGGGCTCTTTCCTCCACTCGATCCAATCGATCATGCAACTTATCAAAATTTGATTTCACCATTCTACGCATCTCTTGCATCAAATATTGGAATTCTGATTCGGAAAATGTTTCTCGAGACATGATTAAGTAATGGAAAAGAAAATGTTAAAAAAAATAAAGAAAATAAATACCTTACCACAAACCTCACAAATTCGCTCAAAAAGAAAAATTCACTCACTCTCGAGTTTGAACTCTCTTTTAGGCTTTTGCTCACTCTAATGTACTCACGCTCTCTTGCCTTTTACCACTCAACCTCGTCTCACAAATTCGTAATTCGTCTCGATAGACTTAATTTGCTGCTTGAGGGTCGGTTTCAAAATGGGTTACAAGGGATAACGTCGGGTGTAGGGTAGGCTAAATAAAGAAAAAAATTGGTTTAAAGTGTGGCATTGGGATGGGTAAATAATGGTAGGAAGGGAAACTTGATGATCGGAGTAATAAGAGATGAAAATAAAACTCGTAAGACTTTTCACTTTTTTTTTGTTCTTTTTTTTACTTTTTTTTCTTTTTTGCTCACTTCTTTTTTTTGAATTTCGATTTTTTTTTGTGATACTCCAATACAATAGTAAGGTAAATACAATAAAGAAAAGAGAAAATAAAATAAAATTACAACTCGAGATTTTTTTGATTTTTTTTTTGAAACTTTTTTTACAAACCTATCTTTTGAGATAGCTACGAACGTCGGTGCTCCTCATTTTGCAAGCTCTGATACCAAATGATGTGATCCGGCCCGATTGATTTAGTCGGGTTCACTTAAGATGCCCGATCGTCGACGAGAAGCTCGTTCAAATTTGTAGATAGATGGAGTTTAAATGTTTTATAAGCGGAAGGTAGGCAAAATGGGTTCAAAGGATGGGTTTTGGTTTGATGAAAGATAGGTTCAGTTTAACAAAGAATTAAGTTACAAAGATGATAAATAGATGGAAATGGATAAAGAACTCAAACTTTAAGAATGATTCAATACTAAAAAGTATTGCCCCGAGTCTTATATTGCTTAAGGTGAATTTTGATGAAGGATAGAAGCGGACCGTGACCCGTTACCTATATGGAGGTAAGAACCAAAGGTATAGGAAGATGGTTGAACGCCACACCGATTCGGTGATAAGTTCAATGGAGTTCGGATTGACACCACTAGCAAGCTAGATAAGTCGCTTCGAGACTCGAACGAAAGAAGAGAGGAGGTAACCTCACAAGAACAAAAGTTCTATTAAGTTTAATTGATCAAATTCTGTAACCTTTTACAATAAACAAAATAAACTATTTATAGGCTCTCTAATGCCTATTAAAATTCAGCTACTAATGTGTTCACACAACAATTAAAAATGTTCACACTTCAAGCATTAAATCTCTGTTCATGGATAGTGTAAGTTCATGCATGGTTGAATAATCATGTTTCTTCCCCAAACCCGTTCATGCATGCTTAACCAATAAGAAAGCTTCCTTGTTCCATGAATGTGCATCTTCAATTCATATCCAACCCCTCTTGGACGAATGCTAGGTGCATGGGTAATGCATCTCTCTTAATTAAAGCTTTAATGATGGGCTGGTTCATGAATGGAAGCATGTACCTTGTAAATTCGTTCTCCCCTTTGTACATGCACATTATACATTCAATGTGATGAATTAAGGTAATATTCCCTCCCTTTGGACGTTCATGAATCCACCCATACATGTATAGGAGCTGATTGGTCAAATTGAGGTGTGAATGGCTTAGATGCTGCCTTGGGAATACAATCGGCCAAGCTTGTGCTTTAAGTTGCTGGACACCTTTTGGCCAAATAGGTGCCTTGGGGAGCCAAATGGATCAGCCACCATTCATTGAAAGAGGCCTTACATGCACCGTCCCATACATTGAACCTATCATGCATGAACCTTGTTTAATTACTCTCCAAATTCAACTCACCTACAAAAACACATGAACCAAAATTAAATCACATAAAATTCAGCTGAACAAACATTAATATAATTTAGACACACTAATTAAACATAAATTAAATTAGAAAAATTTAATAAAGTCTTAACAAGACATATTAAATTCGGCCAAGACACATTTAAAACATGTAATAAGTCAAAACATAATTATAAGCTGTAGTAATTTAAGCTAAATTAATAAATTACTTAATTTATTCAGACATTAAAATAAATGAGTTGAAATAAACTTAAGCCAAGCTCAAACGAGCTAAAGTAAGCTAAATTGAGCTCAAACGAGCTAAATTAAGCTCATGTGAGCTAAATCGAGATGGGAAAAACTAAGATTGAGCTTGTTGAGCTGAGATTGAGCTTCATCTTGCACTTGGGGCCCTCGTGCTTTAGGCCAATCATGATAGCAACGAGTGGTGCCACAACATGATGCGATTGAGATCACATCACTAAGACTAAGTCACTACGAGTCGCTTACGAAATCACGAGAGGAAAGTGAGTGGTAAAAGGCACGAGAGTTACATCAAGTTAAAAGCCGAAATTGAGTGAAACACGAGTGGAGTGTTTATTCTTTCTGTGAGAGATTTTGTGAGGTTTTTGCTGTGAGGTTTTTATTTACATGTCTCAAAGTCCTGAACGAAATATGGCGGAAGGAGGTGGAAGGCAACCAATCCGAAACATTGCGCCTGGAGGAGGTGGAGTGCCGGATTTGGCTCAACAAGCCTTGTTACGAGAAATCCAACGCATGATCTGAGGTGAGTTAGAATCTATTAACGAACGGTTAGATCGAGTTGAATTGGGAAATCAACGAGAGCGTACAACCCAAGGGCCGCAAAGAGGGCGAGACCAATTGGAAATCAATCAAGATGACCTATATGATCCGAATGAAGTCGAAAGTGATCAAAGATCGAACATAAGTGAAGGACGAAGAGGTCAAAGGAATCGAGGTAATCGGAATCAAAGACGTATGGATGACGACTTAAGGAACATTAAACTATCCATTCCATCCTTTCAAGGAAAGTCTGATCCAGAAGCTTACTTGGAGTGGGAAAAGAAGATTGAATTGGTCTTCAATTGTCACAACTATTCCGAGATCAAAAAGGTGAAGTTGGCGGCCATAGAATTCTCCGATTACGCTATGATATGGTGGGATCAACTCACTACGAGCCGAAGAAGGAATGGGGAACGACCAATATCCACTTGGGCTGAGATGAAGGCCGTGATGCGACGTCGTTTCATTCCCTCCTACTATCATCGGGAACTCTATCAAAAGCTTCAAAATCTCACTCAAGGTTCAAAGAGTGTTGAGGATTATTTCAAAGAGATGGAGATCGCAATGATCCGAGCCGATGTCCAAGAAGATCGTGAAGCAACAATGGCGCGATTCCTTACTGGTCTCAACTGAGATATCGCTAACATTGTGGAACTCCAACATTATGTTGAGATAGTGGACATGGTACACATGGCCATTAAGGTGGAGAAGCAACTCAAGCGAAAGAGTACCACTCGAAGTTTTCCTACCCCAAGCACAACTAGATGGGGGCAAAGTTCGAGTAAAACTAATCCACCAAGCCGTGCCAAAGAGCCAATGGTGCCTACCAAAGCAAACAAACCTATGGGCTATACGAGCAAAGGTAAGGCAACCGATTCAATTGCTAATCGTTCAAGAGATATTAAGTGTTTTAAGTGCTTGGAAGGGGCCATATTGCGAGTCAATGTCCCAACCGCAATGTCATGGTGGTTCGAGCAAATGGAGAAATCGAATCAGAGGAGGAAGAACTTGAAGACGAGCCCGAAATCGTTTCTGAAAACGATGAAGAAGTTGAACACGCTCCTGATGGAGAACTCCTCGTTGTTAAAAGAAGTCTAAGCATCCAAAGCATCGACGATGAACAACAACGAGAGAACATCTTCCATACTCGTTGTCAAGTACAAGGAAAGCTATGTAGTGTCATCATCGATGGAGGAAGTTGTACGAACGTAGCGAGCACTCTCATGGTGGAAAAATTAAATCTACCAACCACCAAGCATCCAACTCCGTACAAACTTCAATGGCTCAACGATGGAGGAGAGTTAAAGGTGACAAAGCAAGTTCTAGTCTCCTTTTCCATTGGAAAATATTCCGATGAAGTGCTTTGCGATGTTGTTCCGATGCACGCGGGTCACTTGTTATTGGGCCGTCCATGGCAATTCGATCGTCGAGTTATGCACGATGGTTACTCAAATCGATATTCTTTCAAGCATCTGGGGAGAAATGTAACCTTAGCACCATTGACGCCAAAGCAAGTTTATGAAGATCAACTTAAGTTGAAAAATTCTGTAGATCAAATGAGAGAAAATGAAAAGAAAAATGAAAAAAAAAAGAAAATTCAAAAAAAGAGAATGAAAAGAGAGCGATAAAAGAAAAAGAAGAAAAAGAAAAAGTGAGTGAAAAATTGAATGTCTTTGCAAAAGCAAATGATGTTCGAAAAGCGTTTTTGGCAAAACAATCGATCCTTGTACTTATGTATAAGGAAAATTTGTTTAATACTAACAACTTATCCGGAGATCCCCCTTCTTCTGTTTTGTCTCTCTTGCAGGATTTCAAAGACGTTTTTCCGGATGAAGTGCCAAGTGGTTTGCCACCACTTCGTGGGATTGAGCACCAAATCAATTTTATGCCCGGAGCTGTTATTCCTAATCGGCCAGCATACCGAACCAATCCCGAAGAAACCAAAGAGCTTCAACGTCAAATCAACGAACTCATGGAAAAGGGCTATATTCGAGAGAGCCTTAGCCCATGCGCTGTACCGGTTTTGTTGGTACCAAAGAAGGACGGAACATGGCGCATGTGCGTCGATTGCCGTGCCGTAAATAAAATCACCATCAAGTATAGGCATCCCATACCGCGTTTAGATGATATGCTCGATGAGTTAAGTGGTGCCAAGTTATTCTCAAAAATTAATCTCAAAAGCGGATACCATCAGATTCGAATGCGCGAAGGTGACGATGGAAAACCGCTTTTAAAACGAAACATGGTTTGTATGAATGGTTGGTCATGCCATTCGGCTTAACCAACGCCCCTAGCACTTTTATGAGACTTATGAACTATGTTTTACGAAATTTCATTGGTAAGTTTTGCGTTATGTATTTTGATGATATCCTCATTTATAGCAAATCGATGGATGAGCATGTAATTCATTTGCGAGCTGTTTTGGAAGTTCTTAGAAAAGAGACTTTGTATGCTAATCTTAAAAAGTGTACATTTTGTTCTGACAAAGTTATCTTTTTAGGTTTCGTGGTTAGCTCGGAGGGCCTCGAAGTAGATAGCGAAAAGATTAAGGCGATTCAAGAATGGCCGAGACCGACGAGCATAAGCCAAGTGCGAAGCTTCCATGGCCTAGCAAGTTTCTATAGGCGATTTGTACCCAACTTTAGCACGTTGGCTGCACCGTTGACAAGCACTATCAAGAAGAATTCGACTTTTCATTGGGGCGAAGAGCAAGAAAATTCTTTTAATATTATTAAAGATTGTCTTACTAAAGCTCCGTTGTTAGCACTGCCTGATTTTTCTAAAACATTTGAAATTGAGTGTGATGCCTCAGGTGTTGGAATAGGTGCCGTGTTAACTCAAGACGGCAGGCCGATCGCTTACTTTAGTGAAAAGTTGAATGGTGCCGTGCTAAACTACCCCGTTTATGACAAGGAGATGTATGCACTTATCCGCGCTCTCGAGACTTGGCAACACTATTTGTGGCCGAAGGAGTTCGTGATCCATTCGGATCATGAAGCGTTAAAGCACATTAAAGGACAACACAAATTAAACAAACGCCATGCTAAGTGGGTAGAGTATTTGGAGTCATTTCCCCATGTCATTAAGTATAAAAAGGGTAAGGAAAATATCGTAGCTGATGCTCTTTCAAGAAGGTATACCCTTTTGTCGTATTTGGACTCTAAACTGCTTGGTTTTGCATTGTTAAAAGATTTATATCCTGCTGATGATGATTTTGGAGAAATATTTGTTGCTTGTGAAAGTGTTGCTATTGATAAGTTTTATAGGAGCGACGGATTCCTTTTTAGAGAAGGAAAATTATGTGTGCCGCGGAGTTCCATACGAGACCTATTAGTACATGAGGCGCATGGCGGAGGCCTTATGGGCCATTTTGGCGTTGGAAAAACCTTAGCAATCCTCCAAGAGCATTTTTATTGGCCGAAAATGAAAAGGGACGTTGAACGAGTGTGTGCACGATGTGTGACGTGCAAGAAGGCCAAATCCAAGATTAAGCCGCACGGGTTGTATACGCCGCTCCCTATACCCGACGCACCTTAGGAGGACATTTCCATGGATTTTGTCCTTGGATTGCCTAGGACTAAAACGGGGAAGGACTCTATTTTTGTTGTTGTTGATCGCTTTTCCAAAATGTCTCATTTTATTTCTTGTTCAAAAACTGATGATGCCATTCACATTGCTAATCTTTTCTTTAAGGAAATTGTTCGTTTGCATGGCATCCCGAGGACGATTGTTTCTGATCGAGATGCGAAGTTTTTGAGCCATTTTTGGAGATCGCTTTGGGGAAAGCTTGGAACTAAGTTGTTGTTTTCAACCACTTGCCACCCCCAAACAGATGGACAAACGGAAGTGGTCAACCGAGTGCTATCAACTTTGTTACGAGCCATCATACGGAAAAATCTTAAGTCGTGGGAGGAGTGTTTGCCACATATAGAATTTGCGTATAATCGATCCGTTCACTCGGCAACCAAACACTCTCCTTTTGAAATTGTTTATGGATTTAATCCGTTAACTCCTTTAGATTTAGTATCTTTACCTAACGATCAACTTATTCATGCAGATGCTAAAAAGAAGGCCGAGTATGTAAAGGAGTTACATCGGAAAGTTCGAGCCAACATTGAAGCAAGAACCGAAAGTTATGCTAGGAAAGCGAACAAGGGTCGTAAAAGAATTATCTTCGAACCTGGTGATTGGGTTTGGGTTCACATGAGAAAGGAACGTTTTCCCGCCCAACGAAGGTCAAAGCTACTACCGCCTGGTGATGGCCCTTTTCAAGTCTTGGAACGAATCAACGAGAATTCTTATCGACTTGATCTACCAGGTGAGTATAACATAAGTGCAAGTTTTAATGTCTCTGACTTATCCCCTTTTGATGCAGATTCCGATTTGAGGGCAAATCGCTTTGAAGAGGGGGAGGATGATACAGCCACGCCTCAAGTCCAACCTAGCTCGAGCAAGGAGCCTTTGGAGCTGCCTCAAGGTCCAATCACCCGATCACGAGCTAAACAATTCAAGGAGGCTGTTTCGGCCTTAGTAGGTCAAGTTTGGGGCGAGACTTTGGTTGGACGCATTGATGAAGCTTGGACAAACTCGATGAGCCTTCCTTGCACTTTGTTACGAGCTGAATTAAGCTCCACTTCAGCTCATTAAATTCGAACCAGCTCAAAATTAGCTCAAAATAACTTAGTCAATCATATAGTAGCTGAAATAATTAATTGAGTTAGTTAAATTAGTTATTTACAAGCTTAATTAATTTTCGTTATTAAATTGGTCTTAAATCTGGTCAAACTTAATTATGCATGATATTTTAGTTATTATGACATGTTATTAATTTTGTCTTAATTTATACAGCTTATAAATATGTTTTTAAGCTTGTTTTTAATATGTTAACTTTATTACTTGTTTTAATTATGTCCTAAGGCTGCCGAATTTAATGTGCAGCATTTTAGTGTTAATTTAATGTGTCTAAACATGAATTTGAATTATTTGATGAAAGTTGCTGCAGGTACATCATCCATGAACGTTTTTGGAGCATGTAAGGTATTAAAAGAGGGTACATGAAGGGGACGGCACATGCATGAATGGGAGAATGAAGTTGGCTGCTATTTGAAGTCTCCTAAGTGACCATTCAGCCAAATTTATTGCTTACACACTGTTGAATACATCATGGCTGTTCGGATCAAGGTGTTCACATTCAAAGACTCTTCAAAACTTGGTTTTCACACTCAAAGTGACTACTCAACATCTTCTTAATTGCTGGTAATTTTTCAGCAATAGTTTCCAATTAAATGAGCTCCTTTAAGCACATCAACCGAATGTAGCTGCTGCCATTTACTCCCTCAAGCTCCAAGTTCAATTGTCCATCTAGAAGGTGACCATTGGAGCTCCAAGTTCAGCCGAATCTAGCTAGCCCATTTAAGTAATTCATTTGCTTAATTTTTAAGGAATTTAAGTGACCATTCGGCTAGCTTAGTGGATTATTATAAATAGCTAAATTTTCACTTTGTAAGGGACTTTTGACATTTTAATTAGCGAATTGCTGCCAAATTTGTGAGGCATTTTCTCTCAAATTTCGTTCGAGACCCGTAAGACTTATCTAAGCTTTTTAGTGGCGTCTTTCCGAGTCTTTTTCGAACTTATCACTCCTTAAACCCGAGTGTGGCGTTCACCTTTGATACCTTTGGTTCATACTTTCCTAAGTATCGGGTCAAGGTCCTTTTTCAACCATTTCCAATTCATTTAGGTCCTATAAGTTTCGAGTCGACACTTTTCTTTAGTGTTGGTTCATTCTTGACCTCTTTGAACCATTACCAATTCGTACCAAATACCATACCATTTCGTACCAATTCCATACTATTTCAAACCAATTCCCAAATACCAAAACGTACCAAAACCAAATACCATTTCTTAATTATCCTAAACCGAACTCGTCCATTCTATTCATACCTTTTCGACTTAAACCAAATCCACATCCAACTTTGCATGAACTTATCTTACTTCTTTGAACACAAATATATTCTATCTCCTTCTCGTCTATTCTACTTCTTCGTTTACGATTGGGAACTAAACGACTCGGACTCAACTACTAAACCGAGATCGTATCACTTGGTGTGTAACATCACGATCAAATTGCCAAGGCCGTCCAAGGAGCAAGTGTGCCGCATGCATTGGGACCACATCACACCATACTTCATCCTCATAATTGCGGAGCTTAAAAGTGACCAAGGACTATTTCGTAACTTTAACTTCGGAGCATTCATTAAGCCACTGAAGGTGATATGGCTTAGGGTGTTTGGTACAAGGCAACTTTAAAGAATCCACCAAATAGCTACTACTACATTCGAGCAACTCCCACTATCAATAATGAGTGAACATAAGCTACCTTTAAAAAAACACCGAGAATGGAAAATATTGGTCCTTTGGCTATCATCATCTTTCATCTGAATGTTAAGGGTTCGGCGAACTACAAGGCATTGAAAATCAGCAAAGTCCCCTTCTTTTGGTGGTTCGACCAACTCTTCGCCATTATCACTGTCATCCACAAGTTCTGGCATATCTGGATCTGTTTTATTAGAGTCGGAAGTGTACTCGCCATTATCTTTCAGAAGAAGTAATCTCGTGTTAGGGCATTCCCTACTATAATGACCACGCCCTTTGCACTTAAAGCATTCAATCTCACGAGTCCTCTTCGCACTCGAATCACCTAAATTCGGCTGCTTAGAAGGTGTTTGCGTTTTAACAGGAGCCCCCTTTTTTTCCAATCTGATTGCTTACTTCCATTACCCAAAGAAGACTTATTAGTAACAAAAGGTGATTTTGAACTCTTAAAATCAGAATTAAAATTGTTACCTCGGTAATATTGTGACGTAGAGAAGGAACCAAACCTTTGTTCCTTTAGTTGTTGCTCGATCTCAATGGCTTTATGAACTGCTTCTTCCAAATCAATGTAAGTTTGGAACCGCAATGTATTAGCTATCAGCCTGTTCAAACCATCAATAAATCGAACCATAGTTGTTTCCTCATCCTCGTCCACATTAGCTCTCTGAATGAGCATCTCCATCTCCTTAAAATATTCATCCATCGTCCTACTACCTTGAATAAGTCTTCTCAGCTTTTTTTTGATCTCTCTATAGTAGTGAGGTGGAATAAACCTTTTACGCATAATCTGTTTCAACTCATCCCAAGTCGAAATCTCACCTTCATAATTCCGATGACGATTTACCCCAAGTTGAGTCCACCAACTTAATGCATAATCTGAAAATTCCAACGTTGCTAATGCTACCTTTTCATCATCCGGACATTTATAATACCGAAACATAAGTTCAATCTTAGATTCCCATTCACAATAAGCTTCAAGATCATTCTTACCACGAAATTGGGGAATTGTGAACTTTGGTTTTGCCAACGAAGGTTGTCCACGATCATGAAAATCAAAATCAGTCCTAGTGACACGTCAAGGACCGCGCCTATGAGCAGGAGGCTGGTTATCCATATCTTCTTTAATTGGGTCAGAATATTGAGACTCTTGATTCAATTGCACCTCATTGATGGTAGCAGTCAAAGCTCGAAGTGTAGCAGTCTGTTCTTCCAACTGTTGTTGGAATTTTTTAAATGTGTCATCATTATTATCACCATTGGACATTTTCAAAAATCTGCAAAAAATAAACACTCAACACTCAAAAAGTTAATCACTCAAAAAGAAAATCAAATTCTCAGTGAGGTAGAATTCAGGCTTGTGAGTTCTTTAGTAGAGTTTATATCAACCAATTAGAGAGTATATGAACTGAACTACCAAAGAATCCTAATTTGCACTAGGATGCCAAAAACAGACGAGACACCAACTGATTTGTGTTGCACCGAGGAAGAATTGTGCACACTTTAAAAATCCTACTAACACAAGAAACAAGAAGGTGTTAGATAGTGTAAAGGAAAAATAAAGGCAAACAAATGAAAACCTACAACTAAGAATCAATAAAAATTGCTGAAAACAGAAAACCTGAAAAACTGCGGAGTAACTTGACAACTTCGTTCGAGGTGTTCCCGATCTCCAGAAATCACGAAATTAAATCTGGAATGTCCTTAAATATTGAATTTTTTATTTGGAAATTTTGGGCACCAAATTCAACCTGCTGAATATTTTTTTAAATTTTTAATGGATTTCATATTTTTTGATTTTTTTGACTTTTTCGACTGATTTTTTTGTGGGATTAATTTTTTTTATATTCAATAACAGTGCAAAAAATATTTATGTAAAATTTTAGATCAATCGGACAATGTTTACCCACTCAAATGAATTTGTTTCAAAAAATTTTCTAGGTAAAACTGTTGTTTGTAGTTTAAAAAATAGAGATCAATTTAGAAATCAACCAAGAACACCCAAAACGCCCAAAATCTGATACCAAATGATAGAGGGTTGCGCACGGACCAAGATCAAGTTGCCAAGTCACGGGAAAACTCCTACGAAAGGCTCTAATTGAGCAGATCTGAAACGAAACAGCAAGATCAGTTTTTAGAATTTCCAGATTTAAACTTAGAACCCTAAAATAGCAAGAGATGAGCAAGAAATGAAAGCACTTATGAAAGAGATTTCGTGGAAGCCAATAACATGGAATAGCAATTTAGATCAGCTCCAATCTGCCGAATCTGAAAGAACAACACAAAATAGCAAATTAACTTTATAATTCCAGCAAAACCGATTGGACAGAAAGTAGGGAATTGGGACGTCAAAAGCAATTGAAATTGAAGAAATGAGAACGTTTCTTGATGTCAAATATCATGCAAAATAGATCTGGAACTTTGAGAATGGGCTGAAACGAACAAGGATAATTAATTCTTAAACTAAAGAAAATAGGATTCAAGAACGATTTTTTTCAGCAAACCGAATTTAATTGGGAATAGGATGTGCAGCCGATAAGATCAATTAAAAGGGACAACAATGAACGTTTCTTGCTGCCAATAAGACCACCGAATAAGACCTTGAAGATTTTGATGGCTAAAAAATAAAGGAATAAAAAGATTAGTCAAAGGAATTCAACGCAAACAGCAAGAAAACTTAAAAGAACGAACAAAAATAAAAATCAAGATAAAGTCCTAAGGATCCTTGAAATCCCGAAAGACTTCACAAATCCCTTCAAATGGCTCTAATCTCCCCTCCAAAGAATATCAATGGCAAGAAGAAGGTTGAAGATGGCTCCCACAATCAAAAGATTGTTAAAACAACTTCTAAAGAAAGCTCAAGAGAGAATTCTTGGAGAAAACCTCAAAGAAAATTTTGCACTTTAACAAATTTGAAATTTTAATGTATTTGTGTAGTGTATACAAGGGGTGGCCGGTCATCACTTATAGGCCTCAAACTAATCCTAACCTTATTATAAAACTTAAAAAATAACCCAAAATAATAAAAATAATAAAAGAATTTTGGCCTAACACTTAAATGGGCTGTTTTGGGCCGAATTTAACATGTAATATCTCTAGAGCCTAAAAAATTAAATTAACAAATAAAATGTTTACAAATTGGGCCCTTTGACATTTTGGCCTGATTTTCAACTAAGTATGTATAGATTTCTTGATTGGGCTGGGAATTTGCTTATTGGGCCTCGCCTTCAAGAATTTGGGCTTGTGATCCATCTTTTATCGAAATTGGGTCGTTGATGCTCGTAATGGAGATCCAATGCGTTTTGGCTGCAAGATTCGGTTTCTTGGACCAAGATTTCCAAGATTTGAAATCTTGATTTTCTTGATTCTTGAAATCGCTCCAAACAGTAAAATTGGACCAAGATTCGGTTTCTTGATTTTCTTGAAAACAAGAAAGTGAATCTTGATTTTCTTGTTCTTTCGTGTATGCATCTAAGACCTTGCTAACAAACTCTTGAATGGTCCCATTTAGTTTGGAACGCATTTTTTGGGCCTTTGATCTCGTTATTGGGCCTTGTGGTAATTTGAGCCCATCACGTTCTTGAACTTGGATTGGGCCTTTGTGACTCGTATCAAAAGTTGCTATAGATGTTTGTGTATGTGGTTTTCCTAGAATTCAATAGATGGATTCATGATGTTATTTCAAAATTCTTTTCAAACTTGAACGGGCTGTAGTGTTTCTTCTTGTTCTTGTCGCGCTCTTGAGCAATGGCAAGGGAATCTTTTTTTATCCACAATGATGTGTAGGTAATGAGAAGTGTGATCTGACCTATTTATCTTTGAAGATGAAATTAATACACTTTGGGAATTATAATTGTGTTAGGAAAAATGTTTCTAATTGTTAGAAAGCTAAAGAGTTCTAAATTTACTGGAATCCAATTATAAAGACATCAGTGGTTAGTTTAAATTTGAACAGTCGGTTACACAGGTGTGTCGCGACATCCATCAAGGGTGTCGTGACATCGAAGGCAGTTTACCTATTCTAAGTTTCGTGCGATGTTGCGACATGAAGTGTTGGGATTGCGACACTAAGACCAGTTTCTTCTATGCTCTTTTCTTGCTTCATTATTTTTTGTTGTGTCACTTATTTCATTCGTTTTGTATTGTTTCTTCAATTGGTCCTCATTTACATCTTAGCTCCATACTATTTTGCATTGTAAGGCCTGAGTATCAATGACTTCCTTTATTGTCCCTCCAAAGTAATGTTTGACTCTCTGCTCATTTACAAGAAAAAAATGACCTCCCTTTCCAATAATTTCTTTTGCCCCATGAGGTGTCACCTGGTTTATAGTATATGGACCAGTCCATCTTGACTTTAGCTTACCAGGGAATAATTTCAATCTCGAATTAAATAACATTAGTTTTTGTCTAGGTAGGAACTCTCTGTAACAACCCATTTATCAGTGGTTTTTATGCCACAAATTTGACGAGTAAGTTCGTAAATGTTATTATTTAATATTTATGAGTCAAATATAGTATTAAAATAAATTTTGAATTGGTAATTTATATTATACGAGCCGATTATGGTTGTCTCGAGTCGTATATGTTGCCCAATCGTGAATTTGAGTAAGAAGTTGCTTGTTCCGAGTTTGGTTTAGAATTGTAGTAAAATAGTTACTATAATAAATGAGAAAGGTTTTAAATGAAAGGTGCAAGATAGGTAATGAAATGGATAGATGGAATCGGCTAAGGCCAAAGAAAGAACCAACAATAAAGGGAATTGTTGACCCGAATCTTAACAAGGCACTTAGGTGAGTTTAGGTTAAGAAATGGAAAGTTAAACCTTGACCCGCTATCAAGAATGATAGGAACCAGAGGCATATGAACGCCACACCAACAAGGTGATAAGTTCGGTTAACAAGGAAAAGAATTGACGCCACAAGAAAGCTTGATAAGTCGATTCAGTCCCAAGAAAGAATAAGGAGAATTGGATAATCTCACAAGTCTAAAATTTAGCATAAATTTGGCAAAAGTCTTTTACAATGGCAACATTTGAGCTATTTATAAGCTCAACTAAGTCCAGCCGAATGGCCACAAATAATTACAAATGATTAAGCAAAATTGAACTTAGTTTCAGCTAGAAAATTCATGAAACAAAATTAATGTAAGCTGGCCATTTGGATTCCCGAATAGTCCTTGGATTGTTGTCTATTGGTGTCCACGAAAAGTCCTTTAGTGAGGACTTAATTCTTGAGCTAGAGTGTTCAGCTAATGAAATAAAAGCTGGAAATTAAAGGCTCCTTGATGCTGCCGATTGCATGCACGGCTTGCTGGAGTATTTGAGTAGTCTTGTGTGTGAACAATCGACAATGAAGAGTCTTTAGGTGTGAACAATCAGTATTGAAAAGACTTGGTGTGTGAACAGCCATAGCAGAAGGGTAATTTTAAACTTATTGGCTGTTTAATTGAAAAATAAACAGCAAGTGCAGCCCCTTTGCTGAACAGTCACTTCCAAAATACATACATGGCTAAATGCATGTTTTCCTTTAAATGCTTGCATTAAAATTCGACAACTCCATGCACCTTCAACAGCGACCATCATTTAATCCCCTTGTTGCACTAAGCTGGTTCCAGCTGAATGAACACTTGCAAGTAACCATTAGTATTCGGTCAAGACATTTAAATGTACCTAATTAAGTTGTCTTAATTTAGGACACTTTAAATTGCTGTAAACAAGACAAATTAAATTAGTTTAAGACAACTTAAATTGCTGTAATAATTTAGACAAATTAAATGACTTAGGACAACTTAAATTGTTGTAGTAATTTAGACAAATTAAATGACTTAACTTATTAATAACAATTTAAAGACACATTTAACACTTTAATTAAATAAATTATTAACTTAAACTAAATTAACTAATTTTTATTCCAGCAAATTAAATGAGCTAAGATGAACTAATTGAGCTAAATTTCAGCTTATAGTAGGCTGCATGGGACGTCTAAGGAGCTGGTCCAAGCATGGTCAATTGATTCAGCTACTTGTTCTTCCATGCTCGGTCCACATAGCTGGCTAACGCCTCTTGGAACTTCTTCGCACGAACCTAGTCATAGGTCCTTGGGGTAGCTCAATATGATCAATGGTAGATTCACAAGCTGGAATCACATCATTATACTATTTGAATGAATAATTAGGTTTAAGTGGTATGACCCTAAAGTCAAGTGGTTTTAAAAATGAGGTATCGAAACCTCATTTCTGTAAACTGAGTCGTAAATATTTTATTAAATATTTATATAGTGTTATTAAGGTCGTATTAAAATTTGGTTAAGAAATTTTAATGTTTAGTTTGTTAATTGAATAAAAAGGACTAGATTGTAATAAATGTTAAAACACAATTATTATTATTGAATTACGTGATTAAAGGAAATAATTAGTAAAGGTGGGAGGTTTTATTATGTAATTATGCCACTTATAAATTGCATGGATGGTTAAAGCATGTAATAGATTGAAAATGTATGTATAATTGAAGGGTAAATTGGTAATTTAATAAAGAATTAATTAGTAAAATAAAACAAAAGTGAATTGTCATCTTCTTAATTGATTTTGACCTAATTTGAGAAAGGAGAAAATCAGCATTGAAGGTTCAAGGTTCGGCCATCACATTTTCTTTGGATGTAAGTTCAATTTGAGCTTATTTCTTGTAATTTTTATATTTTTGAGATCGTTGCAACTAGGTCCAACTAATCCATTGCTCCGTTTTTGAAACTATCAAAAATTTTAGATGATACCGTTGAGGAGTTCTTGATGTTCATGATGTTAAATAATAAATTTGAGTTGTTAGTTGTTGATTATGAGTATTTTATTAAGTGATTTTTGATAATTTTAATGTTTAGGGATTAAATTGTTGAAAAAGTAAGTGCAAAGTAAATTGTGCAAAATAAGGAGAAAAGTGGACTGATATGAAACTGTAAGAAAATTAGTTAACATGAAATTGTATTAAATGTGGTGAAATTTCAAGTTTTGGATTTAGGGACTAAATTGCATAAAAGCTAAAATATTAGGGGTAATTTTGTAAATTTCCCAATAATAAGAGTTATAAGTTAATTTAATTATTCTAAGTTACTAAATGGTTTAATTAAGTGAAACATTATTATTTAGATCACAGAACAAATGAAATGGGTCAAAATCGAGGAAAAGTTATGGTTGGATTAATCGTAGACTTCGTTGTTACAACTGTATTTGTCAGGGTAAGTTCGTATATGGATAGAAATTATAATTTTCCATTTTGGAAGAATGTAAATAGTTATTTATGTTTTGGTTAAATTAATTGATAAAGTTGTGATAAATTATTGCTATGGATCAATTAGAGGAATTAATCAAATTAAAAGATATGTGAACTATTGTTAATGTATTTGATGATTATGAATTATTGATTGTCTATTTAAATGTTACTTGGATTGAGGTAAGTTCATAACGTTTGATGTGTAAATTGTAAGTTTCTTGAAAATAAGTTATTGTTGCTGGTAAATTGTATAAATACATGTGAAAGTTTATATGTTATTATAGTATTTTAAATATTGAAATTAAATTCATATGAAAGTTATTAATGGATGGTGACAATCCTTGTGATGGCACATTGACAGTATGAATATATATTGATATCCTATTATGTGTACAGAAACGATGAAGTGCCCTTAATTGATAAATTTGTATAAAAGTAATAGATTACATAAAATGCCCGGTTGAACATAGTAATCACTAGGATACGATTGGCATGCCAATAGGGTCAGTATGCACACTAGTACGGGATTTGCACTTCGGTGCCTCTATATACACTTCAGTGTCCCTGTTCGCTATATGGTGCCTTTGTTTGATGCGATCCCAACCGTATCATGTTACGACACAACTCGACAACATCGAGATTGGCCAAAATGTGAGGGCCCCAAATGCAAAATGAAGTTTTTTTTAATTTCATTTTGTTAATTTGGCTGTTGGAAAATAAGGACTTTGATTCATTAATTTTTAATTATTTTAGTTTGTGTTTTAATTATGTAATAGTTTGCACATCATTAATATGTGTTCTGCATTTAATAAAGTCATGCATTATGTAACTTTCATGTTAGTTAAGTTTGCATCATTAAATTAAGTCATGTTAGTTTAATTATGTAACTTTAATGTTAGTTAAGTGTGCATCATTAAATTAATTCATGCATTAACTTATCTGTTCATTTAGTTTACATCTTAATTAAATTATGCATTTAAACATCTTAATTGTTTGAATTAGAGTGTTATTTAATTTGGCTGTTACTTTTTAATGCATAAGTTATAGTGTGTTTAATTTTTCTTAAATAAATTAATTGTGTGTTTAATAGCTTGTTGTAGGAAAGTTCAAAAGGCTTGACACATATTTATAAAGCTACAATAGGGCTGTTCGTTTGCCAAGAAGAATTAAATGTTGTCACATTCAATTGGTTGTTTAGTTTTTACATTAAAGGGTGTGCATTTGGTCACTTAAATTGCTGGTGCTTAAAGGGAACTTTTTTGGTGGATAATGAAGCACTCAAAGCTCATTATGGTGGTTGTTCAAATGGACCAAGAGTGACTCTTCAAATCTGATCAGTTTCATACACTCAAAGCTAGTTATGGAGCACATTAAAGAGATGAATGCACAAGTCTTTTGACATTTGGTCTAAGGGAGATGAAGGGAAACCAAACAGCACATTAAGGGTTCATTAAGTCAACAATAAAGTGAAGAGACATGCCTTTTCATAAAAACCAGAATCAAGTAAAGAGACATGACTATTGGCTTCCCTACATGACTTTAACAAAGAAATTAAAGTTTCTTAAAAACCTTAGTTATTTTCTGGAGGTGAAAGGTCACAAATAGGCATAGTCATAATAGTGCTTATAAATAGATTGTAAGAAGACATTATTTGTTGAAGATGACTTTTTGATGAGTATATGAACTTTTGTTCTTTGTGAGAATTCTACTCTCATTGTTCTTTCTTGGACTGAAACGACTTATCAAGCTCAGCTTGTGGCGTCATTCTTTCCTTGTTAAACCGAACTTATCACTTTTCTAAGTGTGGCTTTCAACCATACCTTTGGTTCCTATCTTGCATAGATAACGGGTCAAGGTTTTTATCAAACTATCCCTTATCATTTCCACCGATTTCAACTAAGTGTTGTTGAAGACTCAGGTCAACAATCATCCTTATTGTTGGTTCATTCTTAGCCTTACCTGTTGATACGGGGTTGCGCGCGGACCAAGATCGAGTTGCCAAGTCACGAGAAACTCCTACGAAAACCCTAAACAATTAGATCTGAAATGAAACAGAAAATTAAAAGATTAGATTTTTGAATTTTCAGATCTGAAATAAAATCCCCGAAACAGTAAAGAATCAAATAGAGAATAGAAATAAGTGTTAATAAGGAATCTTGAAACCCTAGAAGAGATTGCGATTCTGCCCAATTGAACACCCAGATAGTTTTCCCCAAATTTCGACAATCTAATTTCTCCCAAAAAGAGTATGGATGAATCGGCAAGAACCCTAGAAATTGGGGATTTTTGGCTAATTCCTTAAGATAGAAAAGGCTAAAAACACAATAAGAACAGAAAATAAATTAGATAATGATTCAGCACAAGTAGAAATAAAGAAAGAATTGACAGTAAGAAATTAAAAGATAAGTCCTAAGAAGCCTTGAAATCTCGAAAGATCTCACAACTCCCTTCAAACGGCTCTAATCTCCCCTCCAAAGAATATCAATGGCAAGAAGAAGGTTGAAGATGGCTCCCACAATCACAAGATTGTTAAAACAACTTCTAAAGAAAACTCAAGAGAGAAATCTTGGAGAAAACTCAAAGAAAATTCTGCTCTCAACAAATCTGAAATTTTAATAATAATGATAAGTGTTTAACAAGGTAGACAGCCATGCCTTTAAATAGGCCTTATAACTAGTCCTAATCTAATTAGAAAACTAAAATAAAAAAAACTCTTAATTATTTTAATATGGAAATTTGGTCAAAGGTCATTTTATTTGGGACTCTTGGACTGAATATTGACATAAAAATTTAAACTAAGTAAATAAATAAATAAATAAATAAATAAAAATAAAACTTTACAACTTGGGCCACTTTGACAATTTGGCCTGATTTTCAACTAAGTATGGATGGATTTCTTGATTGGGCTGGGAATTTGCTTATTGGGCCTCGCCTTCAAGAATTTGGGCTTTTGTGACTCGTATCATTCCCCCTTCCTCAAAAAGATTCGTCCTCGAATCTGAAAAATCAAATGAACTCGACTTTCCTCTATCGAACGGGACTAATGGCAATTGAGTCCACTGAGAAGAATAGCATGAGATAGTAAATAGCAACGGAAATAAGCTTGTAGTCCAATCATAAGCATAATAGAACAGGTATAACGCATGTGAATGGACAGATTCAGATTACCATGCAAACAATCTAATTTACTCACCACTGCCTCGTCAAATATTTGAAACAAAGATGGACATGTTTTAAGGCATTCAGTCGTCTCACATTGTTCCCACAAACCATGAATAAATTGCGAGTAATAAATCAAATGGTAAACATAATCGTCACAAGTAGGTATTTGAAAAGATTCACATGGTTCACAGAGTTGCATAATCATACCATGCATTAATCGACGGTCTATAGATTCACTCACACATGCATTATCAAAAACAAGAATCTTTTTATCAACCATCAAAACAGATAGATCATCAATAAATAAAATAGGACAGTCAAGCACGTTTCGATCTAAGTGTTCATCAACACGATCTTTATCACTATCCGAGGAGTACAAAGTGTTTCAAAGGTTTCAAGCATCTTACCTCGATAAGCAGAAGAATAAGGGTCGATTTTACCTTTTTCATTTAAAACAAACCTTCGCTCATCGGGGGCATAGTGTAGTCGAATCTTCGTTGTTGAGTTAACGTTTGTCAAATGGAACTCAAACTTCATGTACAACCACATAAACTGTTTAAGGCACGAATATAAATTGAAAACAAATTTGGAATATTTCGTTACCTTATTCTCCAAAACAGATTTGGACAAATTCAAGGATTTTACACAAGGTAAATCAAGAGAATAACAAATCACGCTTCTTTTCGTAATGACTTTATCAACCACAATCGAAGAGTAACAATTAATCAGATCAAAATGAGGGGATCTTTTAAGAACTAAGTCACCAAAAGTTTTATCAATAATTTTCAAATCTGCACTGGACTCGGTTTCTAAAATTTCCTTACCTCGCTTACCTTCGGGATCATGTAGTGTGATTTCATCGTTGCTTAAGTTGATCGTATGAAAGCGTCTTTCATTTGAGAGGTATTGAAGTTGAAAGTTATCTTTCGATCTTTCGGGAACCTGAAAAGTAGCAACACAAGAAAAATTCATATCTTGGTTAGTGGAAACATTCCTCACTACCCTTTCCACGTCTTTTTCTTTTGTTTCTTTTTCTAATTCATTTTCTCTTCTTTCTTCAATTTCTTTTTCACTCTCAATCTCTTTTTGCTCTTTTTCATTCTCTTTTTCTTTTTCCTCACTTGTTTTAACAGAATTTTTCAGTTTGATTTGGTCCTCATGGACTTGTTTCAGAGTGAGCGGCACTATGGTGAGTTTCTTCCTTGATGCTTGAAAGAATACCTATTGGTACGACCATCGTGAGTGACTTTTCGATCCAGTTGCCATGGTTCTCCTAGCAACAATGGCAGGCTTGAATAGGCATTACGTCGCACACAACTTCGTCTTGATACTTACCGATAGAAAAGGCGATGCGCACTTGTTGAGTGACCCTAAATTGGCCTTCGTTGCTAAGCCTTGTAGTTGATAAGGTTGTGGATGCTTGGTAGTGGTTAAGCAAAGCTTTTCCACCATCGTCGTGCTGGCTATGTTTGAGCAACTTTCACCATCAATAATAACTCTACAAAGCTTACCTTGTACATGGCAGAGTATGAAAGAGATGTTCTCGTTGCTGCTCCTCTTTGTTTGCAAAGATGATTGTCACGATCATGAAATCATCATCCATTCTAGGACACGTTGAGGGCTGCACCTATGGGCTGGTTATCCCTATCTTCCTTATTGGATTCGATATTGATGTTTTTGATTCACTCGTACCTCATTCAAAGTAGTATTCAATGCTTGAAGTGTAGCATTTATTTGTGTGATTGCAGCAGTATGTCCGTCTAACTGTTGTTGACTTTCATAAGTGCATCATTATTATCACCTTTAGACATCTTCAAAACTGTAAAAAATAAACACTCAACACTCAAAATAAAAGTTAGCAAACCTCACCATTAATCACTCAAAAAGAAAAATCAAATCTCAATGAGGTCGAATTCAATCTTGTGAGTTCTTTATAAGAGTTTATATCAACCAATTAGAGAGTGTGAACCAAACTACCAAAGAATCCTAATTTGCACTAGGATGCCAAAAACTGACGAGACACCAAGTGATTCGTGTTGCACCGAGGAAGGATTGTGCACACGTTTAAATCCTACTAACACAAGAACAAGAAGGTGTTAATATTGTAAAGGGAGAATAAAAGCAACAAATGAAACCTACAGCTAAGAATCAATAAAATTGTTGAAACAGAAAACCCGAAAAACTGCGGAGTAACTTGACAACTTCGTTCGAGGTGTTCCGATCTCCAAAAATCACGAAATTAAATTTGGAGTGTCCTTATATTTTGAATTTTTGATCTGGAATTTTGGGCACCAAATCAACCCGCTGAATCTTTTTTTTTAATTTTTATTGAATTTCGTCTTTTTTGATTTTTTTGACTTTTTGACTGATTTTTTTGCGGAATAATTTTTTTATTCATCCAGTGCAAAAACTGTATGTAAAATTCAGATCAATCGGACACGTTTACCCTCAAATGAATTTTTTTGAACAATTCTTCTTGTGGTAATAAATCGTTTTAACAGCCAAACCATTAAAATATACCAAGATAGAATTATAGAAATCAAACCAAGATCTGAATGAAACAGAAAATTGAAAAATTAGATTTTTGAATTTTCAGATCTGAAATAAATCCCCAAATCAGCAAAGAATCAAATTGAGAATAGAAATAAGTGTTAGGGTTTTTGAAACCCTCAAGGAGATTGTGATTCTGCCCCAATTGAACACCAAGATAGTTTTCCCCAATTTCGACAATCTAATTTCTCCCAAAAAGGAGTATGGATGAATCTTGGGCAAGAACCCTAGAAATTGGGGATTTTTGGGCTAATTCCTTAAGATAGAAAAAGGCTGAAACAGAATAAAACAGAAAATAAATTAGATAATGATTCAGCACAATAAAATAAAGAAAAATTGACATAAGAAATTAAAAGATAAGTCTAAGAACCTTGAAATCTC
>NC_053440.1:26673586-26803666 GCF_007990345.1 Gossypium hirsutum | reverse complement strand
TCTCCATCACCCTTCTTTCATTATTTAATCACCATGCTTATTATTTTATTATTCTTAACATGCATCACTAGCATAACATGTTGGAGACATGTTTCCACCTATAGCATGGCCGCCACTACATATTAGGGAGGGGGAATTTGACATGCAAGTCCCTTTTTCTTCCACATGCACTAATAGGTCCTCATGCATTGACCTATCACATTTTAAAATTTTCTCATATAAGTCCTATTGACTAAATTCACATGCAATCGACTAAATCGAAGCTTGAAATTTTTACACATTCATGATTACATATTCTAGACAATAAACATCACATTCAAACCTTTCGGTGACTCGGTTTAGCGGTCCCGAAACCACTTCCCGGCTAGGGTCAATTTTGGGCTGTCACAAAACGAGCTCGTATCACTACCACTGGTTATTCTCCATTTGAACTTGTTTATGGTTTTAACCCACTAACAGTACTTGATCTTGCGCCACTACCTCTTGAACATATTATTAATTTAGATGGCGAACAGAAAGCTGAGTTGGTGAAATCCTTAAATGAGAAGGCTAGGCAACGAATAGCCAAAACAAATGATGCGGAAAGAACGATTTCCTACTAAAAGAAAGACCAAGTTGGACCCAAGGGGCGATGGGCCTTTCCAAGTACTCGAGCGGATCAATGACAATGCCTATAAAATTGATCTACCTAGTGAGTACAACATAAGCTCTACTTTTAATGTGGCTGACTTGTCCCCATTTGATTTTTCATATTCGAGGACGAATCTTTTTGAGGAAGGGGGAATGATACAAGTCACAAAGGCCCAATCCAAGTTCAAGAACGTGATGGGCTCCAATTACCACAAGGCCCAATAACGAGATCAAAGGCCCGAAAAATGCGTTCCAAACTAAATGGGACCATTCAAGAGTTTGTTAGCAAGGCCTTAGATGCATACACGAAAGAACAAGAAAATCAAGATTCACTTTCTTGTTTTCAAGAAAATCAAGAAACCGAATCTTGGCCCAATTTTGTTGTTTGGAGCGATTTCAAGAATCAAGAAAATCAAGATTTCAAATCTTGGAAATCTTGGTCCAAGAAACCGAATCTTGCAGCCAAAACGCATTGGATCTCCGTTACGAGCATCAACGACCCAATTTCGGTAAAAGATGGATCACAAGCCCAAATTCTTGAAGGCGAGGCCCAATAAGCAAATCCCCATCCCAATCAAGAAATCCATACATACTTAGTTGAAAATCAGGCCAAAATGTCAAAGGGCCCAATTTGTAAACATTTTATTTGTTAATTTAATTTTTTAGGCTCTAGAGATATTACATGTTAAATTCGGCCCAAAACAGCCCATTTAAGTGTTAGGCCGAAATTCTTTTATTATTTTTATTATTTAGGGTTAATTTTTAAGTTTTCTAATAAGGGTAGGATTAGTTTGAGGCCTATATAAGTGATGACCGGCCACCCCTTGTATACACTACACAAATACATTAAAATTTTAGATTTGTTAAAGTGCAGAATTTTCTTTGAGGTTTTCTCCAAGAATTCTCTCTTGAGCTTTCTTTAGAAGTTATTTTAACAATCTTTTGATTGTGGGAGCCATCTTCAACCTTCTTCTTGCCATTGATATTCTTTGGAGGGGAGATTAGAGCCGTTTGAAGGGATTTGTGAAGTCTTTCGGGATTTCAAGGATCCTTAGGACTTTATCTTGATTTTTATTGACGTTCGTTCTTTTAAGTTATCTTGATGTTTGCGTTGAATTCCTTTGACTAATCTTTTTATTCCTTTGTTTTTCAGCCATCAAAATCTTCAAGGTCTTATTCGGTGGTCTTATTGGCAGCAAGAAACGTTCATTGTTGTCCCTTTTAATTGATCTTATCAGCTACACATCCTATTCCCAATTAAATTCGGTTTGCTGAAAAAAATCGTTCTTGAATCTTATTTTCTTTAGTTTAAGAATTAATTATCCTTGCTCGTTTCAGCCCATTCTTAAAGATCCAGATCTATTTTGCATGATATTTGACATCAAGAAACGTTCTCATCTCTTCAATTTCAATTGCTCTTGACGTCCCAATTCCCTATTTTCTGTCCAATCGGTTTTGCTGGAATTATAAAGTTAATTTGCTATTTTGTGTTGTTCTTTCAGATTCGGCAGATTGGAGCTGATCTAAATTGCTATTCCGTGTTATTGGCTTCCACGAAATCTCTTTCATAAGTGCTTTCATTTCTTACTCATCTCTTGCTATTTTAGGGTTCTAAGTTTAAATCTGGAAATTCTGAAAACTGATCTTGATGTTTCATTTTAGATCTGCTCGTTTAGAGCCTTTCGTAAGAGTTTTCCCATGACTTGGCAACTCGATCTTGGTCCACGCGCAAACCCTCTATCAACTCTAGCCTTACATGTTCATCCAAGAACAAGGATTTGATCCATTAATGAGAAATTGTAAAGGCGTATGAGAGATTGCAATAGAAAGAGAGTGGACTAATTATTGTTTACCACTTGAAGAACCAACAGTAATACCTGTAGTACAAGAATTTTATCTTGAGTTGAAAGAAAGGGAAGTGACAAGACCCTTCTTGATAGGGGGTTGCGCGCGGACCAAGATCGAGTTGCCAAGACACGAGAAACTCCTATGAAAGGCCCTAGACGAACAGATCTGAAAACACAAACAAAGATTAAGATTAAACTGAATCAGATTTGAATTTAAATCCCCAAATTCAACTAAAAGAGCAGCAAGAAACAAAGAAATAGAATAGATGACTCAAACGAAATTGGAAGTACAGAACAAATGCGAATCGGCCAACAAATTGATTCGGCCAAGAATGCCCAAATTCTAGCAGCCAAATTTCACCCAACACGTGGAAATAGCAATCGGCAAAACCCTAGAAATTGGGGAAAACTTGAATCGATTTAGGAGCTGCCAACAAGAGATAAATTAAATGAAGAGTTCTTGGAGTTTAATCAAGGCTGAAACACAAACAAGAACAGTAAAAGAATTAGAAGAAGAATCGGCACAAGCAGAATTAAAGAAAATAAATTGAACAGCAAGAATTAAAGAAAAGTCCTAAGAATCCTTAAAATCCCGAAAGATTTCACAAATCCTTTCAAACGGCTCTAATCTCCCCTCCGAAGAATATCAATGGCAAGAAGAAGGTTGAAGATGGCTCCCACAATCACAAGGTTGCTAAAACAACTTTTAAAGAAAGCTCAAGAGAGAATTCTTGGAGAAAACCCCAAAGAAAATTCTGCACTTTATCAAAACTGAAATTTTAATGTATTGAGTAATAATTACAAGGGGTGGCCGGCCATCACTTATATAGGCCACAAACTAATCCTAATCTTATTAGAAAACTTAAAAATTAACCCTAATTAATAAAATAATAAGAGAATTTCGGCCAAACACTTTAAATGGGCTTTTTTGGGCCGAATTTAACATATCCTATTCCTAGAGCCTAAAAATTAAATTAACAATTAAAAAGTTCTACAAATTGGGCCCTTTGACATTTTTGGCCTGATTTTCAACTAAGTATGTATGGATTTCTTGATTGGGCTGGAATTTGCTTATTGGGCCTCGCCTTCAAGAATTTGAGCTCGTGATCCATCTTCTACCAAAATTGGGTTGTTGATGCTCGTAACGGAGATCCAATGCGCTTTGGCTGCAAGATTCGGTTTCTTGGACCAAGATTTCCAAGATTTGAAATTTTAATTTTCTCGATTCTTGAAATCGCTCCAAACAGCAAAATTAGGCCAAGATTTAGTTTCTTGATTTTCATGAAAACAAGAAAGTGAATCTTGATTTTCTTGTTCTGATGTGATCCGACCCGGGTTAATCGAGCCGTTTCACGTAATTGCCCGATCGTCGACGAGGAATAGTTGAGTTATCGAAAATAGGATGAAAATAAGGCTAAAGATGCGGAAGCTTTCAAATGGTTTTAAAGGTTGGCTAAGGTGATGGTAAATTTATAAGGGGTAGTAGGCTCAATTTAAGGATAAAAATAAGAAAAATGGAAGTTGGATAAATGAAGGCTCGGTTTTGTAAAAAGATATTATAGTTGGGTAAAATCTAGGATAGTCGGTGGAATGGATAAATGAGCTTAAACACCAGAAACGATTCAACACTAAAAAGTGTCACCCCGATTTCTATTCGGTTCAAGGTGGGATTACGGAATTGTAGAAAGGTTGAACGCCACACCAAAGCAAGGTGATAAGTTCAAAGGAGAACGATAGATGCCACTAGCACGCTAGATAAGTCAGATCGAACTCGTATGAATTTAGAGAGGAGAAAACTCACTCTTTGAACAAAGTTCATTCAAATGATCAACAGTCAAAAAAGTCCTTTACAAAATGTGATAACAGACTATTTATAGCCTACATTTGATAGCCTAATGGACAAAGTAAACCAGCTTAATGACTAAGTGATTCAGCTATTAATGAGTTAAATTAAACTAGAGAAATGTACTTTAAAGGCACGTCCATATTCGGCTGAATGGAACATCAACGGACTCCTTCTTGATTAAGCAAACATAGTTCTTGAATGTAGATGAATGAATGGTAGCCCATCAGCCTTGTCTAGGTTCGGCTATAGCATGAATGTATTAACCAATAAGTGTCTCTTGGCCGAACAATCATCTTGGAGGCCAAAGATTCATTGCATAAATTAATGTAGCTAGACATCCATGCACTTTCCCATTTGTTGAATCCTGCTGTCCATGCATCTTCAATTGGCTCTTAATTTGCTGTTCACGCATGGTGCCCTCATCACTCTCCCTCATTTAAATGTCATCCATGCCCAAATTCATGCTTTCTTCAACATCCCATTGAATGGCCGTCCATTGCATGTGGAACATCTCATTAATTCTTGTCTTTGCTGATACGGCCACGCCTTGGGCACACTTTTGGACCAGCTCCCTAAGCATTGTTTGCAAATTCATGCAAGCTGAATTAGTTCAATTCCTTCTCATTGAGCTCTGTTTAGCTTGTTTCCAGCTCACTCGAGCTCAAGTCAACTCATTCAAGCTCAATTCAGCTCAATCTTAACCCAATGACCTTATTTTTAGCTTTCTTTAGCTTGCATTTATTTTCCTGAAATAAACCATTTAATTTGTCTTTAGTTGAATTAGTTGTTTATTTTAAGTTAATTAATTTGTTAATTTTGGACAAATAATTAATTAAGTGTTTTAATTATATCTAACTTAAATACTTAATTAATTATGATGTTTTAAATATGTCTGAAATTGTTAATATGTATGGCAAAATTTAATGTGCAAATTATTGAGTTCATATGCTGCTAATTTAATGTGATCAAAATGCATTTAACTTGCTGATTTAATTTGCTGCAGGTTCATGAACGGATTGGTGCAATGTATGGGAGTGTGCATGCACAATTGAGGTTCAATAGATGGCATTTAAAGGAGCACATGCATTTGGGACGTTCATGCAAGAGGGAGTTGCTGAAAGTTCATGTATTTGAAGATTCATGGATCATATTTATGGGGGAAAATACATGGGACGTTTCATGCATGATTCATGCATTTTCAAGATGACCATTCAAGTATTTTAGGCACATTAATGCCTCATTCAGCCAAGGGAGATGTAGGATCATTAAAGAGCTGCACATTCATGGAATTATGGAGATTCTTCAAGGTCCGCTTCTATCCTTCATCAAAATTCACCTTAAGCAATATAAGACTCGGGGCAATACTTTTTAGTATTGAATCATTCTTAAAGTTTGAGTTCTTTATCCATTTCCATTTATTTATCATCTTTGTAACTTAATTCTTTGTTAAACCGAACCTATCTTTCATCAAACCAAAACCCATCCTTTGAACCCATTTTGCCTACCTTCCGCTTATAAAACATTCAAACTCCATCTATCTACAAATTTGAACGAGCTTCTCGTCGACGATCGGGCATCTTAAGTGAACCCGACTCAATCAATCGGGCTGGATCACATCATTTGCATCAGCAGCTTTTAATGCCGTCCTAGGGAAGATGTACCAGCAAATTAAATCCATTGTGAGCACATTGAATTCGACTGTTTAGGAAAAATGCAGCAGCCACCTTCTTTAAATGCCGCTCCTTGCATGCTAACATGATGCAACCTTAGCCCGGGAAATTACTACCGAATCCATTGAGCTGCCACGAGGACCAATAACTCGATCACGAGCTAAGAGATTTCGAAATGCAATAGCAAGCTATGTGGAACGAGCTTGGGAAGAGGGAGTGGCCGGATTTGATAGTCGTGCTTCAAACCGTTCAAAAGGCGTTACTTGCAATTTATTGCAAGCTGAATTTGTTTCTTTTAATTAACTTGTTTTAGTTTAATAAATAAGTTGCTAATCAATTAATTTAACTTATATTAAAGTTTTAATACATGAGTTAGTTATTGAACATTATTAAATAAGATGCTTCTTAATTGATCTAGTTCCTAGGATTATTTATTGATGCATAAATTAAGTTCTTTAAATTATGCTTCTTTAATTAAACTAGTTGCTGGAATAATTATTGCATATATGTTTTAGTTCATTTATTTAAGTAAGTTTAATATGTGTTATGATTAATAAGTGTTTTAATGTGTTTAATAAACTCATTTTAATGTGTTTATTGCAGGTGACTTTTTAGCTTATAGTGGTTACAATTCAAGGCTGTCACACATTTAATAAGTGGCTGTTCAAGTTCTTTTGAGTTACAATTAAAGGGGCTGTTAAAAAAAGGAGCTTAAAGATCATTAAAAGGAGTTTTTAAAGAGCATTTTATGCCCTTTAAAATTCAGCAGCAACTCTTCCACTTTCAGCCGTTTTTGGAGCTTTTAAGAGAAATTAATCAAGCCTTTGAATGCCATTAAGGAGCTGGTAAGAGATGGTGTCTATTCAACTAGCCAAGGACAACTCAAGAGTCATTTTCTAAGCCATTAAAGACATTCAAATCAGTTGAATTAAAGTGATTTTATGGAAGGAGTTATTTGGTTCAAAGAATAAGAAAAGACATCAGGTTTTTATGGCACATTAAGTGGATGTTTTTGACCATTCGGTTACCTTGTTCTAGTATTATAAATAGATGTAATCAACCATAGAGGGAGGACCTTTTTGCTGAATATAGATGAAATATTTGAATTGTGAGCTACCCAATTCTCTTTGTTCTTACGGAATTGATTTGACTTATCAAGCTTAGCTTGTGGTGTCTATCCATTTCTTATTTTCGAACTTATCACTTTCATAGTGTGGCGTTCATCATATACCAAGGTTCCTATCATTCTTGATAGTGGGTCGAGGTCATTTCTTTTTTGTTTTCCTATACTGCCATTCACCTAAGAGCTACTTTGAGTCTCGGGTCAACAACCTCTATTGTTGGTTCTTTCTCTGCCCTTAGCCAAATTTTTCCATTCGTTGTTAAACCCATTTCCCTTTTAAACGTTTGTTTGTAGCCTTTCTTCTATTTTGAAACAAACTTAGCCTTACTCAAATTCACGATCGAGTAAACACTAACTGATACGCCCCGGCTCGGGAAGGAGAGTCGAGTCGTAGATGTGCCCGATCGTGAATTGGAGTAATTTGAAAGCTTTACAAAATAGGCTAGAAGAAAAGGAATTATTTAGGCTCAAAAGAGTTTTGTTGGTTTAGGAAATGAATTAGAAGACAATGGATGTAATTTGGCTAAGGATTCAAAAGCCGAACTAACACAATAGTAGTGTGTTAACCCGTAACTTATGAGGATACTTAGGTTGGTAAGGTGTCAATGGAAGGTTTGTTAAGTGGATAGAAACTTCGACCCGCTATCAAAAATGATAGGAACCTCAGTACGAATCGAACGCCACACTTTCGGGATTAAAGTGATAAGTTTGGATAGAAAGACGGGTTGACGCCACAAGGGTTACTTGATAAGTCAGACGAGTCTTTGGAGAACAATGAGAGTTGAAAACAAACTCACAAAGTAATCAGATTTCATATAAAGTTTAAAAGTATATTGTCTAACCCAAAAACGATTACAAACAAACTATTTATAGTCTAAGAAGTGCCCAATCGAATAGTCACAATAAACAGATTTAATTGAGCTAAATTAATAAGCTGAAATATCTTAATAACTAAGCTCAATGCTTTTTTTGAAATATTCTAGGCCTTGGAAACGGTAATGGGCAGCAGCTTAAAGTCCCAATTCAGCTAAACAAATGAGTTGATTTCTAAGGCTGGAAGAGTTCAACGTTTTTAGTAGATAATGACTTAAATTCTCTTCATTAAATCAGCCTTGAGAATCCTAATGATCAGCAGCAGCATTAGTGACGTCTTGGCACACAAAACAGCTTCTTTGGGTAGTGTAAAGTTTAGCCTTGAAGAGAGGAAACGCCAAGCATGTTGTTGGCCGAATGGCTACTTGAAAATACCAACCAGTAGCCCTTTGATGTTCACGAAAATAGCACTTTTAATGCTTCATGTATTCTCTTTTCAGCAGCTAATTAATGGACTTCCCTTGCATGCTGGACAACTCCTTTAAAACATGTTATGCTGTACATTGAATTCGGCCAGCCACTTCTTTATTGCTGCTGTTGAACATCACCTTAAATGCATGTCTATGCTTTACATTAAATTCGGCCAACACCTCCTTTATTGCTGCTGATTTAATTCATGTCTTTGCTTCCCCTTTAAATGCCGTTCCTTGCATGTAGAACAACAACTTAAATGCATGTCTCCTTTGCCATTAAGTAGTTGTTTCCAGCTGAATTAATTACTTGGGGCGTGGTCGTATCATCCCCTCCCTCTTTAAAGCGATTTGTCCTCAAATCGGGCCACTTGCTCGAAAATTTTTTTTTCAAGTTCTCAAACCCTTTTGTTCATGATCCGAATAAAATTATTTCCAAAACTTTGAAAATCACAAATGGTTCGAGAAAGAATTGAATTATTTCCACACCCTCCCTCTTTTGGAGGGAACCATTCCGAAGTGTCACCTACACAAAAATTAAATAGATTAGTGACACCATGGTCTATATTAAGTTCACAAGAACTTCTTAAGATCTTATGCAAAAATTGAACCAATGAACCAGTGCCGGTATCAAAAGTAAAAACCGTTCTTACCTTTTTCTCCAATGGACACAAACCTAAATCACAAGTCAGTCGAAAAGCATAATCTCGAAAATCAGAATTGCAAAATCCAAGCCTTTTTAACAAGAACAAAAAATAATAATCTCCGGGGTCAAAGACAAAGCTTCCTTTTGTCATTTCAATTTGATACTCACCTTGATACTCATCTTGGCTTGACGTCAACTTAGGAATATATATCCCGGGTTTAAAAATGTGATTTTCATTGGTCGTTTTGTAACACAACAAAAATTTCTTCTTCACCAAGACATAACACATGTCAAGCAAATAGGAGTTAGGCATACATACATTCAAGCAATCGTACCCTTCAAATTTCATTCGCACACGTAAACAAGGAAGTTTCACACCACAATTTAAATAATTCACTTGATCAACACAAGCAAACAAATTAGATAACAACTTTTCATCACACCATCCCAAATTTTGTTTGTGTTGTTTTAATCTTGCTTCATCATCAAACTTATCAACAACAGACATATCATGAGGAAAATTCTTCAATCCATCATTCCAATCAAAGTCATCACCAATCAAAAATTGATACTTAGACAAATCAGAATAGGAAAGTCTTTTACTAACTAAATCTTTGGCAAACTCACAATTATCATGCATATGAATTTGTTGAAGCTCGACTAGCATAGAACCCTTACTGTGCTTACCTTTAGGCGCTGGTGGATTAGGGTCATTTACGATCATTCCTTTTTGAATCAACTTGAATCGCCTCTCATCAGGGAAATATTGTAGTTGAAACTCGTCACACGAATCTTTAGGAATCTGAAAAGAGGAAACAGAACAAGGACAACTTACATGTGGGTTAGTTAAAACAACACTCACTTTTTCTTGTTCTCTCTCGTCTTTTTCACTAGTTTCTTTTTCAAACTCTTTTTCAAATCCTCTTTCTTTTATCACATCACTCATTTCTTTTGTACTCTCATTTCTTTCTTCAATCTCACTCTCTTTTTCAGTTTTCTTTTCTTTTTCACATTCGTTTTTATTCTCAATCTCATTTTCAATTTTCTTTTCTATCTCACACTCATCTTCTTTTTCTTTCATTTCTTTTTCTTTTTCATTTTCTCGCTCGCACTCTTTTTCTTTTTCACATGATATTTCGATTTCATTACAAAAGTATAAATCATCAAAAAGAAAAACCTTTTGTTGAGAATAAGAAAAGGGTTCTTCATACAAATGGCAATCTTCTCTTTGTGATAGATCTTCCGTAGCCGAGTACTTTGACACTCTTGAAACACGTTCGCCTCTTCGTAAATAATCCTTTGTAGATGAATAAATTGAGGCACTTGTAGAGACACGTTTACCTTTTCGTTTATCATCTCGGAAAGACTCAAACTCGGAGTTTGCTTCTCTTGGTCTCGAACGCCTTGTTGAATAGAAGTCTTGATAAGAGTCTCTTGTCGAGTAGTGTCGTCAGGATGATCTTAACTCCGTTTCTCGACTTGGTAGATTTTGTTTCCGTCGGGCCTTTTCCTCCACTCGGTCCAAACGATAATGCAATTTATCAAATTTTAATTTTACCATTCTACGCATTTCTTGCATCAAATATTGGAATTCTGATTCGGAAAATTCTTCTTGAGACATGATTTAATTGCTCACCACAAAAATCTCACGTTTCACTCGCAAAGAAAATTCACACAACTTGGCTTTTACTTCTCTCAAATGGTCTCACCAATCACTCTTGCCTTTTTCCACTCAATTTTTCGCCTCTCGAAGTTCTTCGCAAACTAAGTCGACGAATCAATACCATTTGGCGTCGGCTTACAAAATTGATTTGGCTTGGTGGCTAATGATGTCGGAAATGGTAGGCTATCAAACAAAATAGAAATGGTTAAGTGTGGCTATATAGATATGCTCCTTCGGGCAACAAGCAATGCTTTTACAAACCCAAAATGAATTTCAATCACTCTTTTTTTTTTCAATTTCGATTTTTTTCTTCTTCTTTTTTAATTCCGATTTGTTTTTTCTTCTTTTTTTTCCTTCAATACTAAATACAAAAATAAAAATAAATTGAATACAAACTTTTTTTTTTGAATTTTTTTTTCGAATTTTTTTCCTTTTTTTTACAATACCGAAATGCCGATAACTTCGATTCTTACTCCGATTCAGCTAGCTCTGATACCAAATGATACGCCCCAGCTCGGGAAGGAGAGTCGAGTCGTAGATGTGCCCGATCGTGAATTGGAGTAATTTGAAAGCTTTACAAAATAGGCTAGAAGAAAAGGAATTATTTAGGCTCAAAAGAGTTTTGTTGGTTTAGGAAATGAATTAGAAGACAATGGATGTAATTTGGCTAAGGATTCAAAAGCCGAACTAACACAATAGTAGTGTGTTAACCCGTAACTTATGAGAATGCTTAGGTTGGTAAGGTGTCAATGGAAGGTTTGTTAAGTGGATAGAAACTTCGACCCGCTATCAAAAATGATAGGAACCTCAGTACGAATCGAACGCCACACTTTCGGGATTAAAGTGATAAGTTCGGATAGAAAGACGGGTTGACGCCACAAAGGTTACTTGATAAGTCAGACGAGTCTTTGGAGAACAATGAGAGTTGAAAACAAACTCACAAAGTAATCAGATTTCATATAAAGTTTAAAAGTATATTGTCTAACCCAAAAACGATTACAAACAAACTATTTATAGTCTAAGAAGTGCCCAACCGAATAGTCACAATAAACAGATTTAATTGAGCTAAATTAATAAGCTGAAATATCTTAATAACTAAGCTCAATGCTTTTTTGAAATATTCTAGGCCTTGGAAACGGTAATGGGCAGCAGCTTAAAGTCCCAATTCAGCTGAACAAATGAGTTGATTTCTAAGGCTGGAAGAGTTCAACGTTTTTAGTAGATAATGACTTAAATTCTCCATTAAATCAGCCTTGAGAATCCTAATGATCAGCAGCAGCATTAGTGACGTCTTGGCACACAAAACAGCTTCTTTGGGTAGTGTAAAGTTCAGCCTTGAAGAGAGGAAACGCCAAGCATGTTGTTGGCCGAATGGCTACTTGAAAATACCAACCAGCAGCCCTTTGATGTTCACGAAAATAGCACTTTTAATGCTTCATGTATTCTCTTTTCAGCAGCTAATTAATGGACTTCCCTTGCATGCTGGACAACTCCTTTAAAACATGTTCTGCTGTACATTGAATTCGGCCAGCCACTTCTTTATTGCTGCTGTTGAACATCACCTTAAATGCATGTCTATACTTTACATTAAATTCGGCCAACACCTCCTTTATTGCTGCTGATTCCTTCCTTGGACGGCATTAAAGGAGCTGCTGGTGTTTTTTCATGTGGCCATTTAATGGACAGATTTAATGGGTGCATGCTTGCCGAATTTAATGTGCAGCAAAGACAAGCATTCAATGAGATGTTGAAGAAAGCATGTTGGAATTCATTAAAGAAGCTACTGCCGAATTTATGGGCCATATTGCATGTATTTATTTTTGTCTTAAAACAAGAATTAAAGGCTGTTTTAATTTGGTGCAGGAATTTGGCCATGGACGGCATTTAATTGCTGCTGATTGCTCTCCTCCATGCATTCCTTCATGAACAGCAAGGGCCTTTTTGGGAGTTTCTTTTCACTTTCCAAAGCAGCTCAATTCAGCTCTTTAATTACCTTGGAGGACGCCCCAGCTGATAAATAAATTTTTCTATCTTTTGGCCATTCAGTTTCATGAGTTCACACACACAAGGCTGTTCCTATTTGATGTTCACACCATGGGCTGTTGGAGATCCCCAAAACGTCATTAAAAATGGGCAAGCTGTTCAGCTCACAAGGAGGCTTCATTAAGGTGCATTCAACTTCATTGGCCGAACCAAGACCTCTTATTCAGCTCACCAATACTTCCATTAATGTCCAGCTGAATGGACTCCATCTAGAAGCTGCCCAATTGAATTCTTCATGCATCAAGCTTCCCAAAAATGTCCTAGGAAGGTTGCTGGAAATTTCCAGCCTTTTTTGTTTTAATTTTGGCTGACCATTCAGCATCTTATTAGCCATTCGACTACCTTAGGAATTTATATTATAAATAGTTGTTTTGTAATCATTTTGGGGTTAGACAATATACTTTTAAACTTTATATGAAATCTGATTACTTTGTGAGTTTGTTTTCAACTCTCATTGTTCTCCAAAGACTCGTCTGACTTATCAAGTAACCCTTGTGGCGTCAACCCGTCTTTCTATCCGAACTTATCACTTTAATCCCGAAAGTGTGGCATTCGATTCGTACTGAGGTTCCTATCATTTTTGATAGCGGGTCGAAGTTTCTATCCACTTAACAAACCTTCCATTGACACCTTACCAACCTAAGCATTCTCATAAGTTACGGGTTAACACACTACTATTGTGTTAGTTCGACTTTTGAATCCTTAGCCAAATTACATCCATTGTCTTCTAATTCATTTCCTAAACCAACAAAACTCTTTTGAGCCTAAATAATTCCTTTTCTTCTAGCCTATTTTGTAAAGCTTTCAAATTACTCCAATTCACGATCGGGCACATCTACGACTCGACTCTCCTTCCCGAGCAGGGGCACATCACTAACGACTCGAATCAATCACAAAACGAGTTCGTATCAAATTGGTATCAGAGCTAGCGAATTTGGAGTAAGAATCGACATTGTCGGCAATACGGTATAGTAGTTTCTTCAAAAAAAATTTAAAAAAAAATTGAAAAAAATTGAAAAAAAATTTGGTTTCCATTCAAACTCAAGAGATTGGATATCAAGCTGAAAAAAAATTCGTGAAAAAAAAATTCGTGAAAAAAAGTGAAGAAGCTAGTTTTGAAATTTTGTTGTTGTTTGCTGCCCAAATTATAGTTATTACTACCTTCTACTATTTCGCCACATCCAACCTTTCATTTCTTGATTCAAGCCTACTTTCCTTTGTCCTACAATATTCTTACCAAGCCCAAACATCAAGGTTGTAAGCCGACCCACAACAACTGCTTTTTAAGTTTAAATAATTCCTAAGAACTTAGAGAGGAGGAGTGAGTGGAAAGAGGCAAGAGAGTGGTGAGTTTATTCGAGAGTATAAAAGCCAAGGAAGTGAGATTTCTTTGTGAGTGGATAGTGAGATTCTTTGTTGTGAGTTCATTTAAAAAAAATATGTCACGAAGTCCGGAAAGAAATCAAAATGTGGAAGGAGGGTTCCATCCCGTAAGAAATGTTGGAGGAGGAGTGCCAGATCTTACCCTTCAAGCAATTATGCGAGAGATGGAGCGATTATTTGATAGAAAACTTGAACCAATTGAAGATTGATTATATCGAGTCGAGAGACGAGAACAACGTGAGATGACTCCGGAAGATGCAAGACAAGAGCGAGAACGTCCAATTCAAGATCCTTATGAAGCAAGTGGACAAGAAAGTGATCACTCATCTGCCCAAAGTGTACGACGTCGAGGCCGTCAACGACAACGAGGTCCTAGAGATCGTGAACGACCAGATGACAATCTTAAGAATATCAAGATGACAATTCCACCATTCCAAGGTAAGAATGACCCTGAAGCTTATTTGGAGTGGGAAAAGAAGATTGAGCTTGTTTTTGATTGCCACAACTATTCGGAGAGTAAAAAGGTGAAACTCGCGGCAATTGAGTTTTCTGATTATGCCATAGTGTGGTGGGACCAGCTTGTAACTAGTCGACGACGAAATGGTGAAAGACCCATCTCTACTTGGGGAGAAATGAAATCAGTCATGCAGAAAAGATTTATTCCATCATACTACCATCGAGATCTTTATCAACGACTTCAAAACCTTACTCAAGGAAATAGAAGTGTTGAAGATTATTATAAGGAGATGGAGATAGCGATGATTCGAGCTGATATCGAAGAGGATCGAGAGGCAACCATGGCTAGGTTCCTTGCGGGTTTAAACCGTGACATTGCCAACATAGTTGAACTACAACACTATGTTGAAGTGATGGACATGGTTCACATGGCGATTAAGGTTGAAAAGCAACTTAAGCGAAAAGGAGTTAGTAGACCCTATGCCAATTCTTCAACCAACAAATGGAATCAAGGAGTCAACAAACCCCCTGTTAGAACAAAAGAGCCGACTGTAGCAGTTAAATCAAATCAACCCATTGGAGAGACAAGTCGAAATAAAAATGAGCAAGCGCCAAATCGCACGAGAGACATAAGATGTTTCAAGTGTCAAGGCCGAGGGCACATAGCTAGTCAATGTCCAAATTGACGAATTATGGTGATAAGAGCTGATGGAGAAGTTGAGTCAGAGGAAGAGGATGAAAATGAACCTGAAATGCCATCCGATGATGAAGATTTAGAGTTACCCGTTGAAGGAGAAATTCTTGTGGTGAAGCGTAGCCTCAGTATTCAAAGTGTTGAAACTGATCAACAAAGGGAGAATATTTTTCACACTCGATGCCACATTCAAGGCAAGGTATGTAGTATGATCATTGATGGTGGTAGCTATACTAATGTAGCTAGTATTATGTTGGTGGAAAAGCTAGGTTTGGCTACAACTAAACATCCAACTCCATACAAGTTGCAATGGCTAAATGATGGAGGTGAGATGAAAGTAACAAAACAAGCTGTGGTGGCATTTTCTATTGGAAAGTACCAAGATGAAGTGGTGTGCGATGTAGTTCTTATGCATGCGGGATATCTACTTTTGGGACGTCCATGGCAGTTTGATAGGCGCGTGATCTATGATGGTTATACAAATCGCTATACATTCAAGCATCGAGGCAAGAATGTAACTTTAGCGCCATTGACTCCAAAGCAAGTGTACCAAGATCAATTGAAGTTGAAGGAAAAGATTGAAAAAGAGAGAGACAAGAAAAATGAAAAAAAGAAAGAAAAAATTGAGGGAGTGGAGGTAAAAGTACGAGAGGAACAAGAAAGTCAAAAAGAAATTGAGAGTGGTAAAATGAGCGTATTTGCGAGAGAAAAAGAGATAAGAAAATCATTGTTGTTGCATCAACCCGTACTTGTACTTATGTACAAGGAATGCTTATTTGATGCTAACGAACTTGATAATTCTTTACCTTTGTCTATTGTTTCTTTGCTTCAGGAATTCAAAGACGTTTTCCCGGAAGATGTGCCAAGTGGATTGCCTCCTTTTCGAGGTATTGAACACCAAATAGACTTTATTCCCGGAGCTACAATTCCAAATCGACCAGCTTATCGAAGCAACCCAGAGGAAACTAAAGAGGTGCAACGACAAGTGGCGGAATTAATGGAAAAAGGCTATATACGGGAGAGTTTAAGTCCATGTGCAGTTCCCGTTCTGTTGGTGCCTAAAAAAGATGGTTCATGGAGGATGTGCGTAGATTGCCGAGCTATCAACAAAATTACCGTCAAATACCGACATCCCATTCCTAAACTTGATGATATGTTAGACGAGCTTAGTGGAGCAAAACTGTTCTCTAAGATTGATCTGAAAAGCGGGTATCATCAAATTCGTATGCGGGAGGGGGACGAGTGGAAGACTGCGTTTAAGACTAAATACGGTTTGTATGAGTGGTTAGTGATGCCTTTTGGCCTCACCAATGCACCGAGTACTTTCATGAGGTTGATGAACCACGTTTTGAGGTCATTCATTGGTCGTTTTTGCGTAGTTTATTTTGATGATATTTTAATTTACAGCAAATCATTAACTGAACATCTTGAACATTTGCATGCTATTTTGAAGGTTTTACGAAAGGAAGCATTGTATGCAAACCTTAAGAAATGTAACTTTTGTACTGACAAAGTTGTTTTTCTAGGTTTTGTTGTAAGTGCGAATGGATTAGAGGTGGACCAAGAGAAGATTAAAGCAATACAAGAATGGCCACGACCGAATAACATCAGCCAAGTTAGAAGCTTTCATGGCCTTGCAAGCTTCTATAGGAGGTTTGTACCAAATCTTAGCACTCTTGCTGCTCCATTAACCGGTATTATAAAAAAATCACCTTTTATTTGGTCTGATGAACAAGAATCTGCTTTTGTTAAAATCAAAGATTTCTTGACTAATGCTCCACTTTTATGTTTGCCGAATTTTAACAAAATTTTCGAGGTAGAATTTGATGCTTCTGGAATAGGAATAGGTGCGGTTTTAACGCAAGATGGGTGACCGGTGGCTTATTTTAGCGAGAAACTTAATGGAGCTACGCTCAATTATCCCACATATGACAAAGAAATGTACGCATTGATACGTGCATTAGAAACATGGCAGCATTACCTTTGGCCTAAGGAGTTCGTTATACACACGGACCATGAGGCTTTGAAGCATTTGAGAGGGCAAACTAAGCTTAACAAACGACATGCAAAATGGGTAGTATTCTTAGAATCCTTTCCATATGTGATTAAGTATAAGCAAGGTAAGGAAAATATCGTTGCAGATGCTTTATCGCGAAGGTATGCTCTTTTAAATTATTTGGATGTTAAGTTACTTGGTTTTGCTTATTTAAAGGAATTATATGCTGATGATTCTGATTTTGGAGAAGTTTACAAGTTATGTGTGCAAGGTACGTATGACAGGTACTATCAGCAAGATGGATTCCTATTTCGAGAAAATAAGTTGTGCATACCCCAAGGATCAACTAGAAATTTGCTGGTTCATGAAGCACATAGTGGGGGTTTAATGGGACATTTTGGTATTGCCAAAACTTTGGCCGTTCTTCAAGAACACTTTTATTGGCCAAAGATGAAACGAGATGTGGCTAAAGTGTGCAATCGTTGTATTGTTTGCAAGAAGGCGAAATCAAGGGTCCAGCCATATGGACTCTATACTCCATTACCGATTCTAGAAATGCCATGGATGGATATTCCTATGGACTTTGTTTTGGGTCTTCCTAGAACAAAGAATGGCAAAGATTCTGTGTTTGTTGTAGTTGATCGGTTTTCAAAAAATGGCTCATTTCATTGCATGTAACAAAACTGACGATGCTTTAAATGTTGCCAATCTATTTTTAGGGAGATTGTACGATTGCATGGAATTCCAAGAACCATTGTTTCGGATCGAGACACTAAATTTCTCAGCCACTTTTGGAGGACTTTATGGGGAAAGATTGGAACTAAGCTATTATTTTCCACAACAAGTCATCCCCAAACTGATGGCCAAACAGAGGTTGTTAATAGAGTTCTGTCAACACTACTGCGGGCCATTATACGTAAGAATTTAAAAACTTGGGAGGAGTGTCTACCTCACATTGAATTTGCATACAATCGATCGGTACATTCAGCTACCAAGTTTTCACCATTTGAGGTAGTGTATGGATTTAATCCCTTAACTCCATTGGATTTATTGCCTTTACCTTTTGATAAATTGGTGCATGTAGATGGAAAGAAAAAGGCAGATTTTGTGAAACAATTACATCAGCGAGTTAGGGATAATATTGAACGAAGAACGGAGCAATATGCACATCAAGTTAACAAGGGCCGTAAACGAGTAATATTTGAACCTGGTGATTGGGTTTGGATTCACATGCGCAAGGAGAGATTTCCCGTTCAAAGACAATCCAAACTATTACCACAAGGAGATGGACCTTTTCAAGTCTTGCAGAGAATTAATGATAACGCTTATAAGTTAGATTTACCTGGTGAGTATGGGGTTAGTGCTACTTTTAATGTTGCTGATTTATCTCTTTTCGATGTAGGTGACGATTTGGGAGCAAATCACCTCGAAGAGGGGGGAATGATGCAACCTTAGCCCAGGAAATTACTACTGAATCCATTGAGTTGCCACGAGGACCAATAACTCGATCACGAGCTAAGAGATTTCGAAATGCAATAGCAAGCTATGTGGAACGAGCTTGGGAATAGGGAGTGGCCGGATTTGATAGTCGTGCTTCAAACCGTTCAAAAGGCGTTACTTGCAATTTATTGCAAGCTGAATTTGTTTCTTTTATTTAACTTGTTTTAGTTTAATAAATAAGTTGCTGATCAATTAATTTAACTTATCTTAAAGTTTTAATACATGAGTTAGTTATTGAACTTTATCAAATAAGATGCTTCTTAATTGATCTAGTTCCTAGGATTATTTATTGATGCATAAATTAAGTTCTTTAAATTATGCTTCTTTAATTAAACTAGTTGCTGGAATAATTATTGCATATATGTTTTAGTTCATTTATTTAAGTAAGTTTAATATGTGTTATGATTAATAAGTGTTTTAATGTGTTTAATAAACTCATTTTAATGTGTTTATTGCAGGTGACTTTTTAGCTTATAGTGGTTACAACTCAAGGCTGTTACACATTTAATAAGTGGCTGTTCAAGTTCTTTTGAGTTACAATTAAAGGGGCTGTTAAAAAAAGGAGCTTAAAGATCATTAAAAGGAGTTTTTAAAGGGCATTTTATGCCCTTTAAAATTCAGCAGCAACTCTTCCACTTTCAGCCGTTTTTGGAGCTTTTAAGAGAAATTAATCAAGCCTTTGAATGTCATTAAGGAGCTGGTAAGAGATGGTGTCTATTCAACTAGCCAAGGACAACTCAAGAGTCATTTTCTAAGCCATTAAAGACATTCAAATCAGTTGAATTAAAGTGATTTTATGGAAGGAGTTATTTGGTTCAAAGAATAAGAAAAGACATCAGTTTTTTTTATGGCACATTAAGTGGATGTTTTTGACCATTCGGTTACCTTGTTCTAGCATTATAAATAGATGTAATCAACCATAGAGGGAGGAACTTTTTGCTGAATATAGATGAAATATTTGAATTGTGAGCTATCCAATTCTCTTTGTTCTTACAGAATTGATTTGACTTATCAAGCTTAGCTTGTGGCGTCTATCCATTTCTTGTTTTCGAACTTATCACTTTCATAGTGTGGCGTTCATCATATACCAAGGTTCCTATCATTCTTGATAGTGGGTCGAGGTCATTTCTTTGTTGTTTTCCTATACTGTCATTCACCTAAGAGCTACTTTGAGTCTCGGGTCAACAACCTCTATTGTTGGTTCATTCTCTGCCCTTAGCCAAATTTTTCCATTCGTTGTTAAACCCATTTCCCTTTTAAACGTTTGTTTGTAGCCTTTCTTCTATTTTGAAACAAACTTAGCCTTACTCAAATTCACGATCGAGCAAACACTAACGACTCGAATCAATCACAAAATGAGTTCGTATCATAACATTTCATTTAATACATGTTTGCCTGCACATTAAATTCGGCCAACATTTAGACACACATTAATTCGGCAGTAAACACAACATTAACTACAACATATTAATAACCTACACTTAAGTGTTAGTTGGAGACATAACATAAATTCGGCTACACAAAATATGAAAAAATATGCACAATAAATTTGGCAACCTAAAGCACATTTAATTCAGCAGCCACAATTAACTTCAACTGGACATCATTTAAGACATCATTAAATTCGGTTGTAGCAAGACTAATTAAATTCGTCCAGACACATTAAACAACAGCATTAACTATGACAAAACACATTAATTAGGCTTAAGACAAATTAAAGCATGCATTAAAACAAATAAAACATATTTAACATGGAAATTAATATGTCCAGATTTTTAAACAAATTAATTAACTTATTTAATTAACTAATTTAACTAACAGCAACTTATTTATTCTAGCAAAAATAAATGCAATCTTAATAAAATAAATTGCATTCTAGCTCAATGAGCTAGAATCCACCCGAGTTGAATTGGGACGAGCTTGTGAAAATGTCGAGCCTCGTTTGTGGGCTGAGCCAAGGATGATTCCAGGGCGGGGTCGTATCATCCCCCCTTCTTTAGAACGACTTGTCCTCAAGTCAAGTCGTTGGTTCATTCGATCATAACTTCGCTTACTCATCTTTCCTCGATGATACAGCCACGCCTCAAGTCCAACCTAGCTCGAGCAAGGAGCCTTTGGAGCTGCCTCAAGGTCCAATCACCCGATCACGAGCTACACAATTCAAGGAGGCCGTTTCGGCCTTAGTAGATCAAGTTTGGGGCGAGACTTTGGTTGGACGCATTGATGAAGCTTGGACAAACTCGATGAGCCTTCCTTGCACTTTGTTACGAGCTGAATTAAGCTCCACTTCAGCTCATTAAATTGAACCAGCTCAAAATTAGCTCAAAATAACTTAGTCAATAATATAGTAGCTGAAATAATTAATTGAGTTAGTTAAATTAGTTATTTACAAGCTTAATTGATTTTCGTTATTAAATTGGTCTTAAATCTGGTCAAACTTAATTATGCATGATATTTTAGTTATTATGACATGTTATTAATTTTGTCTTAATTTATACAGCTTATAAATATGTTTTTAAGCTTGTTTTTAATATGTTAACTTTATTACTTGTTTTAATTATGTCCTAAGGCTGCCGAATTTAATGTGCAGCATTTTAGTGTTAATTTAATGTGTCTAAACATGAATTTGAATTATTTGATGAATGTTGCTGCAGGTACATCATCCATGAACGTTTTTGGAGCATGAAAGGTATTAAAAGAGGGTACATGAAGGGGACAGCACATGCATGAATGGGAGAATGAAGTTGGCTGCTGTTTGAAGTCTCCTAAGTGACCATTCAGCTGAATTTATTGCTTACACACTGTTGAATACATCATGGCTGTTCGGATCAAGGTGTTCACATTCAAAGACTCTTCAAAACTTGGTTTTCACACTCAAAGTGACTACTCAACATCTTCTTAATTGCTGGTAATTTTTCAGCAATAGTTGCCAATTAAATGAGCTCCTTTAAGCACATCAACCGAATGTAGCTGCTGCCATTTACTCCCTCAAGCTCCAAGTTAAATTGTCCATCTAGAAGGTGACCATTGGAGCTCTAAGTTCAGCCGAATCTAGCTAGCCCATTTAAGTAATTCATTTGCTTAATTTTTAAGGAATTTAAGTGACCATTCGGCTAGCCTAGTGGATTATTATAAATAGCTGAATTTTCACTTTGTAAGGGACTTTTGACATTTTAATTAGCGAATTGTTGCCAAATTTGTGAGGCATTTTCTCTCAAATTTTGTTCGAGACCCGTAAGACTTATCTAAGCTTTTAGTGGCGTCTTTCCGAGTCTTTTCCGAACTTATCACTCCTTAAACCCGAGTGTGGCGTTCACCTTTGATACCTTTGGTTCATACTTTCCTAAGTATCGGGTCAAGGTCCTTTTCAACCATTTCCAATTCATTTAGGTCCTATAAGTTTCGGGTCGACACTTTTCTTTAGTGTTGGTTCATTCTTGACCTCTTTGAACCATTACCAATTCGTACCAAATACCATACCATTTCATACCAATTCCATACCATTTCGTACCAATTCCCAAATACCAAAACGTACCAAAACCAAATACCATTTCTTAATTATCCTAAACCGAACTCTTCCATTCTATTCATACCATTTCGACTTAAACCAAATCCACATCCAACTTTGCACGAACTTATCTTACTTCTTTGTACACAAATATATTCTAACTCCTTCTCGTCTAATCTACTTCTTCGTTTACGATCGGGAATCAAACGACTCGGACTCAACTACTAAACCGAGATCGTATCACTCGATCAAATGGAACGAATGGCAATTGAAGCAACTGAAAAGAATATCCATGAGTTAGCAAAAAGCAGTACAAACAAATTTGCAATTCGAGTATAACAAGACAAATGTAATGCAGGCGATTGGAAAGATTCAGATTACCATGCAAGCGAACTAGTTTACTCGACAAGGCCATGAAAAATGTTCGAAACAAAATAAAATAGATTTCTGAGCATGCATACATCTTAAATTGATTACACAAGCTATAATTGGATCCCGAGTAATGAGTCAAAATATGTACATAGGCATCACAAACAGGTAATGAAAAATATTTACATGGTTCTCGAAGTTGCACAATCATACCGTGCATTAGATGATTGACTATCGATTCTATTACAATTACATCAACACAATTATCAAAAACAAGAATCTTTTTGTCACCATTAAAAATAGATAGATCGTGTTCAATTGAGGCAAAACAATTAACCATATCACAATCAAAGTATCTTTCAAAAACCAATTCACGAACAAGATTGTTATTACCATTCGAGGAAAACAAAAATATTTTAGAAATTTCAAGAGGCTTACCTTTTGGAGCAGGAAAATAAAGTTCATTTTTACCTCGCTCGCTTAACAAAAACCTTCGCTCCTCGGCGATGTAGAGTAGTCGAAATTCCTTGCTTGAATTAACCTTTTCAAAATGGATCTCCATACTCGACAATAGAGCATGCATCATAATCAAATTGGAATTATAATAAAAAAACATCGAGAACTCATCCAAGTGATCATGTAATCTAAATTTCAGTCGGTCAATTTTGCTCAAAAATGCAGAATTTGGATAACAAAGCAGATTTGAGACACCATCTTCAACTTTAAGTGCACTAACCATTTTACATGTCATCGTCATATCAAACAAACAAATCAAAGACATGCATGTTTTCAAACATTCATACATTTCAAATCTCATACCCACATTCTTGTTTATACAAAGTAGTTTCTCATAAAAGATCAATGAGTGCATATTTTTACCCAAATCAAGCTGATGGAATGGCTTATATGTCTTCTTATCTTGCAAATGCCGAATAATTATTATTTCACTAACAAACTCATCAGTATCACAATTTCCAAAAGCGTTATTCTTCTTGCCATCATTCCACGCAAATGTATTATCATCAATCAAAGGATGGCAAGTAACCACATCAAAGTTTAGATCACTTCTAAAGGACAATTCATCAACAAGGTTTCCATCAACAATCGAATAAGACAGAGGTGCTTTAAGAATTTCAAAACTCATACCTTGCTCCTCTTTTGGCATAGGCGAACTAAGATAGTTGAGAATGTTACCTTTTTCAACCAAGGTGAACCTTCTCTCTTTGGAAAGGTATTGGAGTTGTAAATTATCATCACTCGGCCTTTTGGATACCTGAAAAGAAGAAAAGAACAAGAACAAATTTCATATGGATTAGTTGGAATGCTCCTCACTTTTTCTGGTTCATTTGTCTCTTTTTCTCTCGTTTCTTTTTTAATCTCAACTTCTTTTTTTCTCTTTTCATTTCCTCTCTCGTTTTCAATTTTATTTTCGACCTCACTCTCTTTTTTTGATTTCTTTTTCTTTTTCAATCTCTTTTTCTTTTCTTTCGATTTCTTTTTCTCGCTCGCACTCTTGTACAATCTCAATTTCTTTTTTGAATTCTTTACAATGTGCAGTCGACACGAAAGAATAAAAAATATAATCATTTGCCCTAAAGGAAGAGAAAATATTTTCATAGGCTTCTCATCTATTTCTTCGGGAGCAATCCTTCGGAAGGACTTCTTTGAAGCATACGAGGAATAACTCGTCCTTTCTCGTTCGTCATGTCGAAAAGTCGCAAGCTCGAAGCTATCGCATCTTGTATTCCTTGACGAATAGGAATCCCGATAAGAATCTCTTAGCGAGTAGTCTTTGGACTGTTCGCCTTGATGATCTCGACTCTGTTTCTCGACTTGGTGGATTTTGTTTCCGTCTGGCTCTTTCCTCCACTCGATCCAGTTGATCATGCAATTTATCAAATTTTGATTTCACCATTCTACGCATCTCTTGCATCAAATATTGGAATTCTGATTCGGAAAATTCTTGTGACATGATTTTTTTTGCTAAAAAGAGGAAAAAAAATGATTAAAATAAAATAGAAAGTAAATACCTCACCACAAAAAATCTTACGTTTCACTCGCAAAGAAAATTGGATAACACTCCACTCGTGTTTACACTCGTTTAATGGCTTTTGCTCCTCTAATGTACTCACCACTCGTGCCTTTTTCCGCTCGTCTCACTCTCGTGAATTCGTATTTTGTTTCAAGAAGACTTATTGCGGCTTAGAGGGCCGGCTTCAAATGGGTGCAAAGGATAACGTTAGGGTGTATAAGGTAGGCTGAAGCAAGGAAAATAAAAATCAAAGTATGTGTGGCGTTTTGGGGGGGTAGAGGGAATGGTAGAATGAATGGATGCTCGGAAGCAACAAGAAATAATAACAAAATAAAACTCACAAGACTTTTCACTTTTTTTATACTGCGATTTTTTTTTTCAATTACAATATGCTGAAATATAAAGGAAGACAAAAAATTACAACCTGATTTTTTTTTCACGTTACGAACCTACTCCGAGCTTGATATGAACGTCGCGCTCCTCGTTTTAGTAGCTCTGATACCAAATGATGTGATCGACCCGGGTTAATCGAATCGTTTCACATAATTGTCGATCGTCGACGAGGAATAGTTGAGTTATCAGAAATAGGATGAAAATAAGGCTAAAGATGCGGAAGCTTTCAAATGGTTTTAAAGGTTGGCTAAGGTGATGGTAAATTTATAAGGGGTAGTAGGCTCGATTTAAGGATAAAAATAAGAAAATGGAAGTTGGATAAATGAAGGCTCAGTTTTGTAAAAAGATTTATAGTTGGGTAAAATTTAGGATAGTCGGTGGAATGGATAAATGAGCTTAAACACCAGAAAGATTCAACACTAAAAAGTGTCACCCCATTTCTATTCGGTTCAAGGTGGGATTACAGAATTGTAGAAAGGTTGAATGCCACACCAAATCAAGGTGATAAGTTCAAAGGAGAACGATAGACGCCACTAGCACGCTAGATAAGTCAGATCGAACTCGTATGAATTTAGAGAGGAGAAAACTCACTCTTTGAACAAAGTTCATTCAAATGATCAAAAGTCAAAAAAGCCTTTACAAAATGTGATAACAGACTATTTATAGCCTACATTTGATAGCCTAATGGACAAAGTAAACCAGCTTAATGACTAAGTGATTCAGCTATTAATGAGTTAAATTAAACTAGAGAAATGTACTTTAAAGGCATGTCCATATTGGCTGAATGGAACATCAATAGACTCCTTCTTGATTAAGCAAACATAGTTCTTGAATGTAGATGAATGAATGGTAGCCCATCAGCCTTGTCTAGGTTCGGCTATAGCATGAATGTATTAACCAATAAGTGTCTCTTGGCCGAACAATCATCTTGGAGGCCAAAGATTCATTGCATAAATTAATGTAGCTAGACATCCATGCACTTTCCCATTTGTTAAATCTTGCTGTCCATGCATCTTCAATTGGCTCTTAATTTCTGTTCACGCATGGTGCCCTCATCACTCTCCCTCATTTAAATGTCGTCCATGCCCAAATTCATGCTTTCTTCAACATCTCATTGAATGGCCGTCCATTGCATGTGGAACATCTCATTAATTCTTGTCTTTGCATCAGCAGCTTTTAATGTCATCCTAGGGAAGATGTACCAAGAAATTAAATCCATTGTGGGTACATTAAATTCGGCTGTTTAGGAAAAATGCAGCAGCCACCTTCTTTAAATGCGTTCCTTGCATGCTAACATTTCATTTAATACATGGTTGCCTGACATTAAATTCGGCCAACATTTAGACACACATTAATTCGGCAGTAAACACAACATTAACTACAGCATATTAATAACATGCACTTAAGTGTTAGTTGGAGACATAACATAAATTCGGCTGCACAAAATATGAAAAAATATGCACAATAAATTCGGCAACCTAAAGCACATTTAATTCAGCAGCCACAATTAACTTCAACTGGACATCATTTAAGACATCATTAAATTCGGTTGTAGCAAGACTAATTAAATTCGTCCAGACACATTAAACAACAGCATTAACTATGACAAAACACATTAATTAGGCTTAAGACAAATTAAAGCATGCATTAAAACAAATAAAACATATTTAACATGGAAATTAATATGTCCAGATTTTTAAACAAATTAATTAACTTATTTAATTAACTAATTTAACTAACAGCAACTTATTTATTCCAGCAAAAATAAATGCAATCTTAATTAAATAAATTGCATTCTAGCTCAATGAGCTAGAATCCACCCGAATTGAACTGGGACGAGCTTGTGAAAATGTCGAGCCTCGCTTGTGGGCTGAGCCAAGGATGATTCCAGGGTGGGGTCGTATCATGTTCTTTCACGTACGCATCTAAGGCCTTGCTAACAAACTCTTGAATGGTCCCATTTAGTTTGGAACGCATTTTTCGGGCCTTTGCTCTCGTTATTGGGCCTTGTGGTAATTTGAGCCCATCGCGTTCTTGGGTTGGGCCTTGGAGACTCGTATCATTCCCCCCTTCCTCAAAAAGATTGACCTCGAATCTGAAAAATCAAATGGGACAAGTCAGCCACATTAAAAGTAGAACTTACATTGTACTCACCAGGTAGATCAATTTTATATGCATTATCGTTGATCCGCTCGAGTACTTGGAAACATTGCCTAGCCTTCTCATGTGGGATTTCACCAACTCACTTTCTATTCTCCATCTAAATTAATAATGTGTTCAAGAGGTAATGACGCAAGATCAAGTACTGTTATGGGTTAAAACCTAAACGAGTTCAAATGGAGAATAACCAGTTGTAGAATGAATAGATCTATTATATGCAAATTCAACAAATGGTAGGCATTCTTCCCAATTTCTAATGTTCTTTCCCACAACAGATCACAATAAAGACCCTAAAATTCGATTAACTACTTCAGTTTGGCCATCAGTTTAGGGGTGACATGTAGTAGAATAAAGTAATTTAGTACCAAGCTTACCCCACAATACTTTCCAAAAGTGGCTAAGGAATTTGACATCTCTATCAGAAACAATCGTTTTGGGGATGCCGTGAAGTCTTACCACTTCTTTAAAGCATAAGTCTGCCACATGTGTAGCATCATCTGTTTTGTGACAAGGAATAAAATGTGACATCTTTGAAAACCTGTCAACAACAACAAATATACTATCTCTTCCTTTCTTAGTTCGAGGCAAACCTAAAATAAAATCCATGGATAACTCTACCCAAGGTGAAGTAGGAATCGGTATAGGAGTGTAAAGGCCATGAGGCATTACCTTAGATTTTGCTTGTTTGCATGTAATGCACTTGGAACATACCTTTTCGACATCCTTCTTCATATGTGGCCAATGGAAGTGTTCTTGCAAGATGTCTAGTGTTCTAGCCACTCCAAAATGTCCCATTAAACCCCCACTATGGGCTTCATGAATCAATAAGCCTCTCATGGAACACTTTGGTATGCATAACTTGTTTATACGAAAAAGAAAGCCATCTACAAGATAAAATTTTTGAAAAGTAGTATGTCCACAATTCTTATAGATATGGCCGAAATCAGCATCATCATCATAGAGCTCCTTAATATGTCCAAACCCTAAAACTTTAGCATTCAATGTAGTTATTAAAGTATATCATCTAGACAAAGCATCGGCAACTACATTATCTTTACCTGTTTTATATTTTATCACATAAGGGAATGTTTAATGAATTCTACCCATCTGGCATGTCGTTTACTCAACTTACCTTGTGATACGACCCGCCCTTGGGAACGGCCATTGCATCAGCCTACAAGCGAGGCTCGTCGTGTTTGCAAGCTGGACGTAGCTCAATCTTATTTTGTGGAGCTTCATTTAGCTCGTTCCAGCTCCTTTCAAGCTCAATGAGCTCGAACTGGCTCAATTTCATTAAGACCTTATTATAGTAGCTGAAATAATTATTTGAGTCATTTAATTAGTTTATTACAGCTCAATTAATATTCATTATTTATTTGGTTTAAAATCTGGTTGGATTTAATTATGCATGATTAATTGTGTTTTTCTTACATGTTATTAAGTCAAATTAAATTCCTACAGCTTATAAATAAGTCTTAATACAGTTTTAATGTGTCTTCTCCAAACTGAATTAATTAGACTTATTTAATTAATTGAGTTTTGTTTTAATTATTTGGATTAATGTTGTCTAAATTTCGTTTTTAATATGATTCAGCTGAATAATGATCAACTAAATTCATTTGTTCATGTTGTTAGGTTGGCCGAATGTGGGTGGAAGCATTAAGCTAGGTGCATGCATCATAGGTTCAATGAATGTGGCGTTACATGCATGAGGAATGTTCAGCTGATTTTAATGATTCAAGAACCAGCATAATGCCGTTCACACATGAAGTTCACACTCTTGGCTTTTCGGTTTGGAATGTTCACATACAAAGACTCTTTGAAACCGAGTGTTCACACTTCATTTGGCCATTCAAATCCCTCTTAATGGCTGGTCACTTTTCAGCAAAAGATACAACTTAAATGAGTTCATTTATGTACATTGGCCGAATTTAACTTCTTCATGCACCATTCAAAGTGACCAAGGTTCAATGGGAGTTCTAGAAGCTTGTCAAGTTCAGCCGAATCTAGCTAGCACATTCAAGTGGTTCATTTGCTTACTCCTTAAGGATTGAAAGAGACCATTCGGCTAGCTTAGGAGATTATTATAAATAGCTGAATTTTTTTTACTTTGTAAAGAACTTTTGACATTTTAATTAGCGAATTGCTGCCAAATTTGTGAGGCATTTTCTCTCAAATTTCGTTCGAGACCGTAAGACTTATCTAAGCTTTTAGTGGCGTCTTTCCGAGTCTTTTCCGAACTTATCACTCCTTGAACCCGAGTGTGGCGTTCACCTTTGATACTTTGGTTCATACTTTCCTAAGTATCGGGTCAAGGTCTTTTCAACCATTTCCAATTCATTTAGGTCCTATAAGTTTCGGGTCGACACTTTTCTTTAGTGTTGGTTCATTCTTGACCTCTTTGAACCATTACCAATTCGTACCAAATACCATACCATTTCATACCAATTCCATACCATTTCGTACCAATTCCCAAATACCAAAACGTACCAAAACCAAATACCATTTCTTAATTATCCTAAACCGAACTCTTCCATTCTATTCATACCATTTCGACTTAAACCAAATCCACATCCAACTTTGCACGAACTTATCTTACTTCTTTGTACACAAATATATTCTAACTCCTTCTCGTCTAATCTACTTCTTTGTTTACGATCGGGAACCAAATGACTGGACTCAACTACTAAACCGAGATCGTATCACCTTGTCCCTTTAACCATTTAAGGGATTCATGATCTGTATGTATGACAAACTCATTAGGCAGCAAATAATGTTGCCATACTTGAAGTGCACGAACCAATGCCAAAAGTTCTTTGTCATAAGTTGAGTAGTTTAACTGTGCACCATTCAATTTCTCACTAAAATAAGCAATAGGTTGCTTATCTTGCATTAAAATGATGCCAATTCCAATTCCTGAAGCATCACACTCAAGCTCAAAAGTATTAGAAAAATCAGGTAATTTAAGAAGAGGAGCAGAACATAACTTATCTTTCAGGGTCTGAAAAGCCTTTTCTTGGGTTTCACCCCATTTGAAACCCACTGATTTCTTTATAACCTCTGTCAATGGGGCAGCAATAGTAGACAAATCTTTCACAAATCGTCTATAAAAACTAGCTAAACCATGGAAAGATCTCACCTCAGTTACCGATTTAGGAGTCGGCCACTCCTTAATTGCCTTCACTTTGTCCTCGTTGACATGAATACCTTGAGAACTAACTATGAAACCTAAGAATATTAGTTTATCACAACAGAATGTGCATTTATCAAGGTTGGCAAATAATTTTTCAGCTGACAGAATATCCAAAACGGTTTTAACATGGAAAACATGATCATCTAATGTCTTGGAATAAATTAAGATATCATCAAAATAAACCACTACAAATTTACCCAAGTGAAGCCTTAAAACATGATTCATTAATCTTATAAATGTACTAGGTGCATTAGTAAGGCCGAAAGGCATAACTAACCATTCATACAATCCAAATTTTGTTTTAAAGGCTGTTTTCCATTCATCCCCTTCCCTCATTCGAATTTGATGATAACCGCTTTTTAAATCAATTTTAGTAAATATGACTGAACCATGTAAATCATCAAGCATATCATCAAGTCTAGGAATTGGGTGTCGATACTTACCGTTATTTTGTTGATTGGGCAGCAATCAACACACATTCGATACGTACCATCTTTCTTTGGTACTAATAAGACAGGAACGGCACAAGGGCTTAGGCTCTCACGAATGTACCCTTTGTCTAGTAATTCCTCAACTTGCCTTTGCAATTCCTTTGTCTCCTCGGGATTGCACCTATAGGCTGGTCGATTTGGTATTGAAGCTCTAGGTACTAAGTCAATTTGATGCTCTATCCCTCTTAAAGGTGGTAACCCTTTTGGGGCCTCACTAAAAACATCCTCATAATCCTGCAAAAGAGACTAAAACACACTAGGCAAATTTTCGTCAATGTTAGATAAAGATAAATAATTTTGCCTAAACCTCACAAGGATACAAGGCTGTTTATTGAGGCTCTCCTCACATCTTTTTTTGTTGCCAAAAATTTTTTCCGCTCATTTTACCACTTGTGGATTCACTCACCTATGGGCTTTTGAAATTTTGACTTTTTTTACTACTAGCCTCTTTTCTCTCTGTCTTTTGTACTTGCCCTTTCTCCCTTACCCCCTCACAAAATTTCATTATCTTCAATTGATCTTTGTATACATCAGTGGAATTTAAAGGAGCAAACGTGAATTTCCTACCTTTAAACACAAGGGAGTATCGATTAAGCTTACCTTGGTGTGTAACATCATGATCAAATTGCCAAGGTCGTCCAAGGAGCAAGTGTGCCGAATGCATTGGGACCACATCACACCATACTTCATCCTCATAATTGCCGAGCTTAAAAGTGACCAAGGACTGTTTCGTAACTTTAACTTCAAAACATTCCTTAAGCCACTGAAGGTGATATGGCTTAGGGTGCTTGGTACAAGGCAACTTTAAAGAATCCACCAAATAGCTACTCACTACATTCGAGCAACTCCCACTATCAATAATGAGTGAACATAAGTTACCTTTAATAAAACATTGAGAATGGAAAGTATTGGTCCTTTGGTTGTCATCATCTTTCATCTGGATGTTAAGGGTTCGGCGAACTACAAGGCATTGAAAATCAGAAAAGTCCCCTTCTTTTGGTGGTTCGACCAACTCTTCGCCATTATCACTGTCATCCACAAGTTCTGGCATATCTGGATCTGTTTTATCAGAGTTGGAAGTGTACTCACCATTATCTTTCAGAAGAAGTAATCTCGTGTTAGGGCAATCCCTACTATAATGACCTCGCCCTTTGCACTTAAAGCATTCAATCTCACGAGTCCTGTTCACACTCGAATCACCTAAATTGGGCTGCTTAGAAGGTGTTTGCATTTTAACAGAAGCCCCTTTTTTCCAATCTGATTGTTTACTTCCATTACTCAAAGAAGATTTATTAGTAACAAAAGGTGATTTTGAACTCTTAAAATCAGAATTGGAATTGTTACCTCGGTAATATTGTGAAGAAGAGAAGGAACCAAACCTCTATTCCTTTAATTGTTGCTCGATCTCAATGGCTTTATAAACTGCTTCTTCCAAATCAATGTAAGTTTGTAGCCTCAAAGTATTAGCTATCGGTCTGTTCAAGCCATCAATAAACCGAACCATCGTTGTTTCCTCATCCTCCTCCACATTAGCTCTCTGAATGAGCATCTCCATCTCCTTAAAATATTCATCCACCGTCCTACTACCTTGAATAAGTCTTCTCAGCTTTGTTTTAATCTCTCTATAGTAGTGAGGTGGAATAAACCTTTTACCATAATCTGTTTCAACTTATCCCATGTGAAATCTGACCTTCATAATTCTGATGATGATTCACCCCAAGTTGAGTCCACCAACTTAATGCTTAATCTGAAAATTCCAGCGTTGCTAATGCAACCTTTTCATCATCCAGACATTTATAGTACCTAAACATAATTCAATCTTAGATTCCCATTCACAATAAGCTTCTAGATCATTCTTACCATGAAATTGGGGAATTGTGAACTTCAGTTTTGCCAAAGAAGGTTGTCCACGATCATGAACATCAAAATCAGTCCTAGTGACACGTCGAGGATCGCGCCTATAAACAGGAGGCTGATTATCCATATCTTCTTTAATTGGGTCTCGATATTGAGACTCTTGATTCAATCGCACCTCATTGATGGTAGCAGTCAACGCTCGAAGTGCAGCAGCCTGTTCTTCCAACTATTGTTGGAATTTTTTAAATGTGTCATCATTATTATACCTTTAGACATTTTCAAAAAAAAACCTGCAAAAATAAACACTCAACACTCAAAAATAAAAGTTAGCAAACTCACCGTTAATCACTCAAAAAGAAAAATCAAATTCTCAATGAGGTAGAATTCAGTCTTGTGAGTTCTTTAGTAGAGTTTATATCAACCTATTAGAGAGTGTATGAACCGAACTACCAAAGAATCCTAATTTGCACTAGGATGCCAAAAACTGACGAGACACCAATTGATTCGTGTTGCACAGAGGAAGGATTGTGCACACGTTTAAATCCTACTAACACAAGAAACAAGAAGGTGTTAGATATTTTAAAGGGAGAATAAAAAGCAAACAAATGAAAACCTACAGCTAAGAATCAATAAAAACTGCTGAAAACAGAAAACCCAAAAACTGCGGAGTAACTTGACAACTTCGTTCAAGGTGTTTCTGATCTCAAAAAATCACGAAATTAAATATGGAATGTCCTTAAATATTGAATTTTTTATCTGTAAATTTTTGGCACCAAACTCAACCCGCTGAATATTTTTCTAACATTTTTATTGGATTTCGTATTTTTACAATTTTTTGACTTTTTTGACTGATTTTTTTGCAGGAATAATTTTTTTATATTCAATAATAGTGCTGCAAATATGTATGTAAAATTTTAGATCAATCAGACAATGTTTACCCACTCAAATGAATTTTTTGAAAGATTTTTCTAGGTAAAACTGCTGTTTTTGCTTTAAAAAATTGAGATCAGTTTAGCAATAACCAAGAACACCCAAAACGCCCAAAATCTGATAGCAAATGATAGGAGGTTGCACGCGGACCAAGATAGAGTTGCCAAGACACGAGAAACTCCTATGAGAGGCCCTAGATGAACAGATCTGAAAACACAAACAAAGATTAAGATTAAACCGAATCAGATTTGAATTTAAATCCCCAAATTCAATTAAATGAGCAGCAAGAAACAAAGAAATAGAATAGATGACTCAAACAAAATTGGAAGTATAGAAAGGATGCGAATCGGCCAACAAATTGATTCGGCCAAGAATGCCCAAATTCCAGTAGCCGAATTTCACCCAACACGTGGAAATAGTGATATGAGCTCGCCCATGAAGATAGGTGCCGAATCCATGGAGTTTCCTATGGGGCCAATTACTCGAGCACGTGCCAAGAAGTTCCAAGATGCCGTAGCAAGCTATATTGCTCGAGTGTGGAGTGATGGGTTGGCTGCACACAAAACGCCAGCTCAACTAGTTTGATTCGCACTTTTCTACAAGCTGATTTTAGCTCGTATCAGCTCAATTCAGCTCAATTCGGCACTTAATTAATTCAAGGAGCTGATTATATTCATTTTGAATAAATTACATTAGTTGTGTTAGTTTAGAATCAGCTCAAATCATTTAATTGAATAAATGTGTTTTAAATCTGGACATTTTAATTTAGCTTATTAAATGTGTCTTATATTAGTACGTATCTTTAATATGTCTATATTAATTTCCATGTTAAATAGGTTTTATTTGTTTTAATGCATGCTTTAATTTGTCTTAAGCCTAATTAACGTGCTTTGTCATAGTTAATGTTGTTGTTTAATGTGTCTGGATGAATTTAATTAGTCTTGCTACAACCGAATTTAATGATGTCTTAAATGATGTCCAGTTGAAGTTAATTGTGGCTGCTGAATTAAATGTGCTTTAGGTTGCCGAATTTATTGTGCATATTTTTTCATATTTTGTGCAGCCGAATTTATGTTATGTCTCCAACTAACACTTAAGTGCATGTTATTAATATGCTGTAGTTAATGTTGTGTTTACTGTCGAATTAATGTGTGTCTAAATGTTGGCCGAATTTAATGTGCAGGCAAACATGTATTAAATGAAATGTTAGCATGCAAGGAACGGCATTTAAAGAAGGTGGCTGCTGCATTTTTCCTAAACAGCCGAATTTAATGTGCCCACAATGGATTTAATTTGCTGGTACATCTTCCCTAGGACGACATTAAAAGCTGCTGATGCAAAGACAAGAATTAATGAGATGTTCCACATGCAATGGACGGCCATTCAATAAGATGTTGAAGAAAGCATGAATTTGGGCATGGACGACATTTAAATGAGGGAGAGTGATAAGGGCACCATGCGTGAACAGCAAATTAAGAGCCAATTGAAGATGCATGGACAGCAAGATTTAACAAATGGGAAAGTGCATGGATGTCTAGCTACATTAATTTATGCAATGAATCTTTGGCCTCCAAGATGATTGTTCGGCCAAGAGACACTTATTGGTTAATACATTCATGCTATAGCCGAACCTAGACAAGGCTGATGGGCTACCATTCATTCATCTACATTCAAGAACTATGTTTGCTTAATCAAGAAGGAGTCTATTGATGTTCCATTCAGCCGAATATGGACATGCCTTTAAAGTACATTTCTCTAGTTTAATTTAACTCATTAATAGCTGAATCACTTAGTCATTAAGCTGGTTTACTTTGTCCATTAGGCTATCAAATGTAGGCTATAAATAGTCTGTTATCACATTTTGTAAAGGACTTTTTTGACTTTTGATCATTTGAATGAACTTTGTTCAAAGAGTGAGTTTTCTCCTCTCTAAATTCATACGAGTTCGATCTGACTTATCTAGCGTGCTAGTGGCGTCTATCGTTCTCCTTTGAACTTATCACCTTGATTTGGTGTGGTGTTCAACCTTTCTACAATTCTGTAATCCCACCTTGAACCGAATAGAAATCGGGGTGACACTTTTTAGTGTTGAATCGTTTCTGGTGTTTAAGCTCATTTATCCATTCCACCGACTATCCTAGATTTTACCCAACTATAATATCTTTTTACAAAACTGAGCCTTCATTTATCCAACTTCCATTTTCTTATTTTTATCCTTAAATCGAGCCTACTACCCCTTATAAATTTACCATCACCTTAGCCAACCTTTAAAACCATTTGAAAGCTTCCGCATCTTTAGCCTTATTTTCATCTTATTTCCGATAACTCAACTATTCCTCGTCGACGATCGGACAATTATGTGAAACGACTCGATTAACCCGGGTCGGATCACATCATTTGGTATTAGAGCTACTAAAACGAGGAGCGCCGACGTTCATATCAAGCTCGGAGTAGGTTCGTAACGTGAAAAAAAAATTCAGGTTGTAAATTTTTTTCTTCCTTTATATTTCAGCATATTGTAATTGAAAAAAAAATCGCAGTATAAAAAAAAGTGAAAAGTCTTGTGAGTTTTATTTTGTTATTATTTCTTGTTGCTTCTGAGCATCCATTCATTCTACCATTCCCTCTACCCCCCCCAAAACGCCACACATACTTTGATTTTTATTTTCCTTGCTTCAGCCTACCCTATACACCCTAACGTTATCCTTTGCACCCATTTGAAGCCGGCCCTCTAACCCGTAATAAGTCTTCTTGAAACAAAATACGAATTCACGAGAGTGGGACGAGCGGAAAAAGGCACGAGTGGTAAGTACATTAGAGCGAGCAAAAGCCATTAAACGAGTGTAAACACGAATGGAGTGTTATCCAATTTTCTTTGCGAGTGAAACGTAAGATTTTTTGTGGTGAGGTATTTACTTTCTATTTTATTTTAATCATTTTTTTCCTCTTTTTAGCAAAAAAAATCATGTCACAAGAATTTTCCGAATCAGAATTCCAATATTTGATGCAAGAGATGCGTAGAATGGTGAAATCAAAATTGATAAATTGCATGATCAACTGGATCGAGTGGAGGAAAGAGCCAGACGAAACAAAATCCACCAAGTCGAGAAACGGAGTCGAGATCATCAAGGCGATACGTGTCCAAAGACTACTCGCTAAGAGATTCTTATCGGGATTCCTATTCGTCAAGGAATACAAGACGCGATAGCTTCGAGCTTGCGACTTTTCAACATGACGAACGAGAAAGGACGAGTTATTCCTCGTATGCTTCAAAGAAGTTCGTCCCAAAGGATTGTTCCCGAAGAAATAGACGAGAAGCCTATGAAAATATTTTCTCTTCCTTTAGGGCAAATGATTATATTTTTGATTCTTTCGTGTCGACTGCACATTGTAAAGAATTCGAAAAAGAAATTGAGATTGTACAAGAGTGCGAGCGAGAAAAAGAAATCGAAAGAAAAGAAAAAGAGATTGAAAAAGAAAAAGAAATCAAAAAAAGAGAGTGAGGTCGAAAATAAAATTGAAAACGAGAGAGGAAATGAAAAGAGAAAAAAAAGTTGAGATTAAAAAAGAAACGAGAGAAAAAGAGACAAATAACTAGAAAAAGTGAGGAGCATTCCAACTAATCCATATGAAATTTGTTCTTGTTCTGTTTCTGCTTTTCAGGTATCCAAAAGGCCGAGTGATGATAATTTACAACTTCAATACCTTTCCAAAGAGAGAAGGTTCACCTTGGTTGAAAAAGGTAACGTTCTCAACTATCTTAGTTCGCCTATGCCAAAAGAGGAGCAAGGTATGAGTTTTGAAATTCTTAAAGCACCTCTGTCTTATTCGATTGTTGATGGAAACCTTGTTGATGAATTGTCCTTTAGAAGTGATCTGAACTTTGATGTGGTTACTTGCCATCCTTTGATTAATGATAATACATTTGCGTGGAATGATGGCAAGAAGAATAACGCTTTTGGAAATTGCGATGTTGATGAGTTTGTTAGTGAAATAATAATTATTCGGCATTTGCAAGATAAGAAGACATATAAGCCATTCCATCAGCTTGATTTGGGTAAAAATATGCACTTATTGATCTTTTATGAGAAACTACTTTGTATAAACAAGAATGTGGGTATGAGATTTGAAACGTATGAATGTTTGAAAACATGCATGTTTTTGATTTGTTTGTTTGATATGACGATGACATGTAAAATGGTTAGTGCACTTAAAGTTGAAGATGGTGTCTCAAATCTGCTTTGTTATCCAAATTCTGCATTTTTGAGCAAAATTGACTGACTGAAATTTAGATTACATGATCACTTGGATGAGTTCTCGATGTTTTTTTATTATAATTCCATTTTGAAAAGGTTAATTCAAGCAAGGAATTTCGACTACTCTACATCGCCGAGGAGCGAAGGTTTTTGTTAAGCGAGCGAGGTAAAAATGAACTTTATTTTCCTGCTCCAAAAGGTAAGCCTCCTAAAATTTCTAAAATATTTTTGTTTTCCTCGAATGGTAATAATAATCTTGTTCGTGAATTGGTTTTTGAAAGATACTTTGATTGTGATATGGTTAATTGTTTTGCCTCAATTGAACACGATCTATCTATTTTTAATGGTGACAAAAAGATTCTTGTTTTTGATAATTGTGTTGATGTAATTGTAATAGAATCGATAGTCAATCGTCTAATACACGGTATGATTGTGCAACTTCGAGAACCATGTAAATATTTTTCATTACCTGTTTGTGATGCCTATGTACATATTTTGACTCATTACTCGGGATCCAATTATAGCTTGTGTAATCAATTTAAGATGTATGCATGCTCAGAAATCTATTTTATTTTGTTTCGAACATTTTTCATGGCCTTGTCGAGTAAACTAGTTCGCTTGCATGGTAATCTGAATCTTTCCAATCGCCTGCATTACATTTGTCTTGTTATACTCGAATTGCAAATTTGTTTGTACTGCTTTTTGCTAACTCATGGATATTCTTTTCAGTTGCTTCAATTGCCATTCGTTCCATTTGATCGAGTGATACGATCTCGGTTTAGTAGTTGAGTGATACAGCCACGCCTCAAGTCCAACCTAGCTCGAGCAAGGAGCCTTTGGAGCTGCCTCAAGGTCCAATCACCCGATCACGAGCTAAACAATTCAAGGAGGCTGTTACGGCCTTAGTAGATCACGTTTGGGGCGAGACTTTGGTTGGACGCATTGATGAAGCTTGGACAAACTCAATGAGCCTTCCTTGCACTTTGTTACGAGCTGAATTAAGCTCCACTTCAGCTTATTAAATTCGAACCAGCTCAAAATTAGCTCAAGATAACTTAGTCAATCATATAGTAGCTGAAATAATTAATTGAGTTAGTTAAATTAGTTATTTACAAGCTTAATTAATTTTCGTTATTAAATTGGTCTTAAATCTGGTCAAACTTAATTATGCATGATATTTTAGTTATTATGACATGTTATAATTTTGTCTTAATTTATACAGCTTATAAATATGTTTTTAAGCTTGTTTTTAATATGTTAACTTTATTACTTGTTTTAATTATGTCCTAAGGCTGCCGAATTTAATGTGCAGCATTTTAGTGTTAATTTAATGTGTCTAAACATGAATTTGAATTATTTGATGAATGTTGCTGCAGTTACATCATCCATGAACGTTTTTGGAGCATGTAAGGTATTAAAAGAGGGTACATGAAGGGGATGGCACATGCATGAATGGGAGAATGAAGTTGGCTGCTGTTTGAAGTCTCCTAAGTGACCATTCAGCCGAATTTATTGCTTACACACTGTTGAATACATCATGGCTGTTCGGATCAAGGTGTTCACATTCAAAGACTCTTCAAAACTTGGTTTTCACACTCAAAGTGACTACTCAACATCTTCTTAATTGCTAGTAATTTTTCAGCAATAGTTGCCAATTAAATGAGCTCCTTTAAGCACATCAACCGAATGTAGCTGCTGCCATTTACTCCCTCAAGCTCCAAGTTCAATTGTCCATCTAGAAGGTGACCATTGGAGCTCCAAGTTCAGCCGAATCTAGCTAGCCCATTTAAGTAATTCATTTGCTTAATTTTTAAGGAATTTAAGTGACCATTCGCTAGCCTAGTGGATTATTATAAATAGCTAAATTTTCACTTTGTAAGGGACTTTTGACATTTTAATTAGCGAATTGCTGCCAAATTTGTGAGGCATTTTCTCTCAAATTTCGTTCGAGACCCGTAAGACTTATCTAAGCTTTTTAGTGGCGTCTTTCCGAGTCTTTTCCGAACTTATCACTCCTTAAACCCGAGTGTGGCGTTCACCTTTGATACCTTTGGTTCATACTTTCCTAAGTATCGGGCCAAGGTCCTTTTCAACCATTTCCAATTCATTTAGGTCCTATAAGTTTCGGGTCGACACTTTTCTTTAGTGTTGGTTCATTCTTGACCTCTTTGAACCATTACCAATTCGTACCAAATACCATACCATTTCGTACCAATTCCATACTACTTCGAACCAATTCCCAAATACCAAAACGTACCAAAACCAAATACCATTTCTTAATTATCCTAAACCGAACTCGTCCATTCTATTCATACCTTTTCGACTTAAACCAAATCCACATCCAACTTTACACGAACTTATCTTACTTCTTTGAACACAAATATATTCTATCTCCTTCTCGTCTATTCTACTTCTTCGTTTACGATCGGGAACTAAATGACTCGGCCTCAACTACTAAACCGAGATTGTATCATTTAGTCCGAGTCGTTTGATTCCCGATTGTAAACGAAGAAGTAGATTAGACGAGAAGGAGTTAGAATATATTTGTGTACAAAGAAGTAAGATAAGTTCGTGCAAACTTGGATGTGGATTTGGTTTAAGTCGAAATGGTATGAACAGAATGTAAGAGTTCGGTTTAGGATAATTAAGAAATGGTATTTGGTTTTGGTACGTTTTGGTATTTGGGAATTGGTACGAAATGGTATGGAATTGGTATGAAATGGTATGGTATTTGGTACGAATTGGTAATGGTTCAAAGAGGTCAAGAATGAACCAACACTAAAGAAAAGTGTCGACCCGAAACTTATAGGACCTAAATGAATTGGAAATGGTTGAAAAGGACCTTGACCCGATACTTAGGAAAGTATGAACCAAAGGTATCAAAGGTGAACGCCACACTCGGGTTTAAGGAGTGATAAGTTCGGAAAAGACTCGGAAAGACGCCACTAAAAGCTTAGATAAGTCTTACAGGTCTCGAACGAAATTTGAGAGAAAATGCCTCACAAATTTGGCAGCAATTCGCTAATTAAAATGTCAAAAGTCCCTTACAAAGTGAAAATTCAGCTATTTATAATAATCCACTAGGCTAGCCGAATGGTCACTTAAATTCCTTAAAAATTAAGCAAATGAATTACTTAAATGGGCTAGCTAGATTCAGCTGAACTTGGAGCTCCAATGGTCACCTTCTAGATGGACAATTGAACTTGGAGCTTGAGGGAGTAAATGGCAACAGCTACATTCGGTTGATGTGCTTAAAGGAGCTCATTTAATTGGCAACTATTGCTGAAAAATTACCAGCAATTAAGAAGATGTTGAGTAGTCACTTTGAGTGTGAAAACCAAGTTTTGAAGAGTCTTTGAATGTGAACACCTTGATCCGAACAGCCATGATGTATTCAACAGTGTGTAAGCAATAAATTCGGCTGAATGGTCACTTAGGAGACTTCAAACAGCAGCCAACTTCATTCTCCCATTCATGCATGTGTCGTCCCCTTCATGTACCCTCTTTTAATACCTTTCATGCTCCAAAAACGTTTATGGATGATGTACCTACAGCAACATTCATCAAATAATTCAAATTCATGTTTAGACACATTAAATTAACACTAAAATGCTGCACATTAAATTCGGCAGCCTTAGGACATAATTAAAACAAGTAATAAAGTTAACATATTAAAAACAAGCTTAAAAACATATTTATAAGCTGTATAAATTAAGACAAAATTAATAACATGTCATAATAACTAAAATATCATGCATAATTAAGTTTGACCAGATTTAAGACCAATTTAATAACGAAAATTAATTAAGCTTGTAAATAACTAATTTAACTAACTCAATTAATTATTTAGCTACTATATTATTGACTAAGTTATTTTGAGCTAATTTTGAGCTGGTTCGAATTTAATGAGCTGAAGTGGAGCTTAATTCAGCTCGTAACAAAGTGCAAGGAAGGCTCATCGAGTTTGTCCAAGCTTCATCAATGCGTCCAACCAAAGTCTCGCCCCAAACTTGATCTACTAAGGCCGAAACAGCCTCCTTGAATTGTGTAGCTCGTGATCGGGTGATTGGACCTTGAGGCAGCTCCAAAGGCTCCTTGCTCGAGCTAGGTTGGACTTGAGGCGTGGCTGTATCATCGAGGAAAGATGAGTAAGCGAAGTTATGATCGAATGAACCAACGGCTCGACTTGAGGACAAGTCATTCTAAAGAAGGGGGGATGATACGACCTCGCCCTGGAATCATCCTTGGCTCAGCCCACAAGCGAGGCTCGACATTTTCACAAGCTCGTCCCAATTCAATTCGGGTGGATTCTAGCTCATTGAGCTAGAATGCAATTTATTTTATTAAGATTGCATTTATTTTTGCTGGAATAAATAAGTTGCTGTTAGTTAAATTAGTTAATTAAATAAGTTAATTAATTTGTTTAAAAATCTGGACATATTAATTTCCATGTTAAATATGTTTTATTTGTTTTAATGCATGCTTTAATTTGTCTTAAGCCTAATTAATGTGTTTGTCATAGTTAATGTTGTTGTTTAATGTGTCTGGACGAATTTAATTAGTCTTGCTACAACCGAATTTAATGATGTCTTAAATGATGTCCAGTTGAAGTTAATTGTGGCTGCTGAATTAAATGTGCTTTAGGTTGCCGAATTTATTGTGCATATTTTTTCATATTTTGTGCAGCCGAATTTATGTTATGTCTCCAACTAACACTTAAGTGTAGGTTATTAATATGTTGTAGTTAATGTTGTGTTTACTGCCGAATTAATGTGTGTCTAAATGTTGGCCGAATTTAATGTGCAGGCAAACATGTATTAAATGAAATGTTAGCATGCAAGGAGCGGCATTTAAAGAAGGTGGCTGCTGCATTTTTCCTAAACAGCCGAATTTAATGTGCCCACAATGGATTTAATTTGCTGGTACATCTTCCCTAGGACGGCATTAAAAGCTGCTGATGCAAATGATGTGATCCGGCCTGATTGATTGAGTCGGGTTCACTTAAGATGCCCGATCGTCGACGAGAAGCTCGTTCAAATTTGTAGATAGATGGAGTTTGAATGTTTTATAAGCGGAAGGTAGGCAAAATGGGTCAAAGGATGGGTTTTGGTTTGATGAAAGATAGGTTGGTTTAACAAAGAATTAAGTTACAAAGATGATAAATAAATGGAAATGGATAAAGAACTCAAACTTTAAGAATGATTCAATACTAAAAAGTATTGCCCCGAGTCTTATATTGCTTAAGGTGAATTTTGATGAAGGATAGAAGCGGACCTTGAAGAATCTCCATAATTCCATGAATGTGCAGCTCTTTAATGATCCTACATCTCCCTTGGCTGAATGAGGCATTAATGTGCCTAAAATACTTGAATGGTCATCTTGAAAATGCATGAATCATGCATGAAACGTCCCATGTACTTCCCCCATAAATATGATCCATGAATCTTCAAATACATGAACTTTCAGCAACTCCCTCTTGCATGAACGTCCCAAATGCATGTGCTCCTTTAAATGCCATCTATTGAACCTCAATTGTGCATGCACACTCCCATACATTGCACCAATCCGTTCATGAACCTGCAGCAAATTAAATCAGCAAGTTAAATGCATTTTGATGCAACCTTAGCTCGGGAAATTACTACCGAATCCATTGAGCTGCCACGAGGACCAATAACTCGATCACGAGTAAGAGATTTCGAAATGCAATAGCAAGCTATGTGGAACGAGCTTGGGAAGAGGGAGTGGCCGGATTTGATAGTCGTGCTTCAAACCGTTCAAAAGGCGTTACTTGCAATTTATTGCAAGCTGAATTAGTTTCTTTTAATTAACTTGTTTTAGTTTAATAAATAAGTTGCTGATCAATTAATTTAACTTATCTTAAAGTTTTAATACATGAGTTAGTTATTGAACTTTATTAAATAAGATGCTTCTTAATTGATCTAGTTCCTAGGATTATTTATTGATGCATAAATTAAGTTCTTTAAATTATGCTTCTTTAATTAAACTAGTTGCTGGAATAATTATTGCATATATGTTTTAGTTCATTTATTTAAGTAAGTTTAATATGTGTTATGATTAATAAGTGTTTTAATGTGTTTAATAAACTCATTTTAATGTGTTTATTGCAGGTGACTTTTTAGCTTATAGTGGTTACAATTCAAGGCTGTTACACATTTAATAAGTGGCTGTTCAAGTTCTTTTGAGTTACAATTAAAGGGGCTGTTAAAAAAAGGAGCTTAAAGATCATTAAAAGGAGTTTTTAAAGAGCATTTTATGCCCTTTAAAATTCAGCAGCAACTCTTCCACTTCCAGCCGTTTTTGGAGCTTTTAAGAGAAATTAATCAAGCCTTTGAATGTCATTAAGGAACTGGTAAGAGATGGTGTCTATTCAACTAGCCAAGGACAACTCAAGAGTCATTTTCTAAGCCATTAAAGACATTCAAATCAGCTGAATTAAAGTGATTTTATGGAAGGAGTTATTTGGTTCAAAGAATAAGAAAAGACATCAGTTTTTTATGGCACATTAAGTGGATGTTTTTGACCATTCGGTTACCTTGTTCTAGCATTATAAATAGATGTAATCAGCCATAGAGGGAACAACTTTTTGCTGAATATAGATGAAATATTTGAATTGTGAGCTATCCAATTCTCTTTGTTCTTTCGGAATTGATTTACTTATCAAGCATAGCTTGTGGCGTCCATCTTTTCTTTGTTGCTGAACTTATCACCTTTGGTGTGGCGTTCAATATACATTTGGTTCCTATCATAGTTGATAGTGGGTCAAGGTTCCTTTCCTGTTTCCTTTAACCGAAAACACCTAAAGACCATTTTGAGATTCGGGTCAACAATTGTTATTGTTGGTTCATTTTCGGTCTTAGCCAATTAATTTGTTATCGTTTCCTCTTTATTTTGTTTATTACCTTTGTTTGAAGCCATTATCTCTATTTTGTTTCATTTTAAAACCGAAACAAATCCATCCTTACTCAATTCACGATTGGGCAACACATACAACTCAAAACATCACGAGACGAGTTCGTATCATTGGGATGGGTAAATAATGGTAGGTAGGGAAACATGATGATCGGAGTAAATAAGAGAAGAAAATAAAAACTCGCAAGACTTTTCACTTTTTTTTAACTTGATTTTTTTTGCTCACTTTTTTTTCTTTCTTTTTTTTTGCTCGATTTTTTTCACTTTTTTTTTTGAATTTTTTTTGAATTTCGATTTTTTGATACTCCAGTACAATAGTAAGCTAAATACAAGGGAAAAAAATTAAATTACAACAAAATATTTTTTCATTTTTTTTCACGTTTCGAACCTACTTAGCGGCCTTATTACGAATGTCGGTGCTCCTCGTTTTGCAAGCTCTGATACCAAATGATGTGATCTGGCCCGATTGATTGAGTCGGGTTCACTTAAGATGCCCGATCGTCGACAAGAAGCTCGTTCAAATTTGTAGATAGATGGAGTTTGAATGTTTTATAAGCGGAAGGTAGGCAAAATGGGTTCAAAGGATGGGTTTGTTTTGATGAAAGATAGGTTCGGTTTAACAAAGAATTAAGTTACAAAGATGATAGATAAATGGAAATGGATAAAGAACTCAAACTTTAAGAATGATTCAATACTAAAAAGTATTGCCCCGAGTCTTATATTGCTTAAGATGAATTTTGATGAAGGATAGAAGCGGACCTTGACCTGTTACCTATATAGAGGTAAGAACCAAAGGTATAGGAAGATGGTTGAACGCCACACCGATTCGGTGATAAGTCCAATAGAGTTCGGATTGACACCACTAGCAAGCTAGATAAGTCGCTTCGAGACTCGAACGAAAGAAGAGGGAGGTAACCTCACAAGAACAAAAGTTCTATTAAGTTTAATTGATCAAATTCTGTAACCTTTTACAATAAACAAGTCTATTTATAAGCCTAAAATGCCTATTGATATTCGGCATCTATGTTGTTCACACTAACTTAAATTCTGTTCACACAGGTATTTAACATGTTCACACAAATAGCATTAAAATTCAGTTCATGCTTGAAGATGGTACATGAATTGGCCGAACCATCATGATGCTTCACTTGATGCATTCATGCATCCTTAGCCTTGAAGAATCTCCATAACTCCATGAATGTGCAGCTCTTTAATGATCATACATCTCCCTTGGCTGAATGAGGCATTAATGTGCCTAAAATACTTGAATGGTCATCTTGAAAATGCATGAATCATGCATGAAACGTCCCATGTATTTTCTCCCATAAATATGATCCATGAATCTTCAAATACATGAACTTTCAGCAACTCCCTCTTGCATGAACGTCCCAAATGCATGTGCTCCTTTAAATGCTATCCATTGAACCTCAATTGTGCATGCACACTCCCATACATTGCACCAATCCGTTCATGAACCTGCAGCAAATTAAATCAGCAAGTTAAATGCATTTCAAACACATTAAATTAGCAGCATATGAACTCAATAATTTGCACATTAAATTTGGCCATACATATTAACAATTTAGACATATTTAAAACATCATAATTAATTAAGTATTTAATTTAGATATAATTAAAACACTTAATTAATTATTTGTCCAGATTTAACAAATTAATTAACTTAAAATAAACAACTAATTCAACTAAAGACAAATTAAATGGTTTATTTCAGGAAAATAAATGCAAGCTAAAGAAAGCTAAAAATAAGCTCATTGGGTTAAGATTGAGCTGAATTGAGCTTGAATGAGTTGACTTGAGCTCGAGTGAGCTGGAAACAAGCTAAACAGAGCTCAATGAGAAGGAATTGAACTAATTCAGCTTGCATGGATTTGCAAACAATGCTTAGGGAGCTGGTCCAAAAGTGTGCCCAAGGCGTGGCCATATCAATGGTTTAGCTAGTTTTATAGATGATTTGTGAAAGATTTCTCTACTATTGCTGCCCCATTGACTGAGGTTATAAAGAAATCAGTGGGTTCCAAATGGGGTGAAACCCAAGAAAAGGCTTTTCAGACCCTAAAAGCTAAGTTATGTTGTACTCCTCTTCTTAAATTACCTGATTTTTCTAATACTTTTGAACTTGAGTGTGATGCTTCAGGAACTGGAATTGGCGCCGTTTTAATGCAAGATAAGCAACCTATTGCTTATTTTAGTGAGAAATTGAATAGTGCACAATTAAACTACTCGACTTATGACAAAAAACTATTGGCATTGGTTCGTGCACTCCAAGTATGGCAACATTACTTGCTGCCTAAGAAATTTGTCATACATATAGATCTTGAATCCCTTAAATGGTTAAAGGGACAAGGTAAGTTGAGTAAACGACATGCCCGATGGGTAGAATTCATTGAAACATTCCCTTATGTGATAAAATATAAAACAGGTAAAGATAATGTAGTTGCAGATGCTTTGTCTAGATGATATGCTTTAATAACTACATTGAATGCTAAAGTCTTAGGGTTTGAACATATTAAGGAGTTATATAATGATGATGCTGATCTCGGCCATATCTATAAGAATTGTGGACATACTGCTTTTGAAAAGTTTTATCTTGTAGATGGCTTTCTTTTTCGAATAAACAGGTTATGCATACCAAAGTGTTCCATGAGAGATTTATTGATTCATGAAGCCCATAGTGGAGGTTTAATGGGACATTTTGGAGTGGCCAAAACACTAGATATCTTGCAATAACACTTTCATTGGCCACATATGAAGAAGGATATGGAAAAGATATGTTTCAATTACATGAAAACAAGTAAAATCTAAGGTAATGCCTCATGGCCTTTACACTCCTTTACCGATTCCTACTTCACCTTGGGTAGATTTATCCATGGATTTTATTTTAGGTTTGCCTCGAACTAAGAAAGGAAGAGATAGTATATTTGTTGTTGTTGACAGGTTTTCAAAGATGGCACATTTTATTTCTTGTCACAAAACAGATGATGCTACACATGTGGCAGACTTATTCTTTAAAGAGGTGGTAAAACTTCATGGCATCCCTAAACCAATTGTTTATGATAGAGATGTCAAATTCCTTAGCCACTTTTGGAAGGTATTGTGGGGTAAGCTTGGTACTAAATTACTTTATTTTACTACACGTTACCCCCAAACTGATGGCCAAACTGAAGTAGTTAATCGGATCTTAGGGACTTTATTACGATCTGTTGTGGGAAAGAACATTAGAAATTGGGAAGAATGCCTACCATTTGTTGAATTTGCATATAATAGATCTATTCATTCTACAACTGGTTATTCTCTATTTGAACTTGTTTATGGTTTTAACCCACTAACAGTACTTGATCTTGCGCCACTACCTCTTGAACATATTATTAATTTAGATGGCGAACAGAAAGTTGAGTTGGTGAAATCCTTAAATGAGAAGGCTAGGCAACGAATAGCCAAAACAAATGATGCGGAAAGAACGATTTCCTACTAAAAGAAAGACCAAGTTGGACCCAAGGGGCGATGGGCCTTTCCAAGTACTCGAGCGGATCAATGACAATGCCTATAAAATTGATCTACCTAGTGAGTACAACATAAGCTCTACTTTTAATGTGGCTGACTTGTCCCCATTTGATTTTTCAGATTCGAGGACGAATCTTTTTGAGGAAGGGGGAATGATACAAGTCACAAAGGCCCAATCCAAGTTCAAGAACGTGATGGGCTCAAATTACCACAAGGCCCAATAACGAGATCAAAGGCCCGAAAAATGCATTCCAAACTAAATGGGACCATTCAAGAGTTTGTTAGCAAGGCCTTAGATGCATACACGAAAGAACAAGAAAATCAAGATTCACTTTCTTGTTTTCAAGAAAATCAAAAAACTGGATCTTGGCCGAATTTTGTTGTTTGGAGCGATTTCAAGAATCAAGAAAATCAAGATTTCAAATCTTGGAAATCTTGGTCCAAGAAACCGAAACTTGCAGCCAAAACGCATTGGATCTCCATTACGAGCATCAACGACCCAATTTCGGTAAAAGATGGATCACAAGCCCAAATTCTTGAAGGCGAGGCCCAATAAGCAAATTCCCATCCCAATCAAGAAATCCATACATACTTAGTTGAAAATCAGGCCAAAATGTCAAAGGGCCCAATTTGTAAACATTTTATTTGTTAATTTAATTTTTTAGGCTCTAGAGATATTACATGTTAAATTCGGCCCAAAACAGCCCATTTAAGTGTTAGGCCGAAATTCTTTTATTATTTTTATTATTTAGGGTTAATTTTTAAGTTTTCTAATAAGGGTAGGATTAGTTTGAGGCCTATATAAGTGATGACCGGCCACCCTTGTATACACTACACAAATACATTAAAATTTTAGATTTGTTAAAGTGCAGAATTTTCTTTGAGGTTTTCTCCAAGAATTCTCTCTTGAGCTTTCTTTAGAAGTTATTTTAACAATCTTTTGATTGTGGGAGCCATCTTCAACCTTCTTCTTGCCATTGATATTCTTTGGAGGGGAGATTAGAGCCGTTTGAAGGGATTTGTGAAGTCTTTCGGGATTTCAAGGATCCTTAGGACTTTATCTTGATTTTTATTGATGTTTGTCTTTTATTTCTTGCTGTTTGCGTTGAATTCCTTTGACTAATCTTTTTATTCCTTTATTTTTCAGCCATCAAATCTTCAAGGTCTTATTCGGTGGTCTTATTGGCAGCAAGAAACATTCATTGTTGTCCCTTTTAATTGATCTTATCAGCTACACATCCTATTCCCAATTAAATTCGGTTTGCTAAAAAAAATCGTTCTTGAATCTTATTTTCTTTAGTTTAAGAATTAATTATCCTTGTTCGTTTCAGCCCATTCTTAAAGATCCAGATCTATTTTGCATGATATTTGACATCAAGAAACGTTCTCATCTCTTCAATTTCAATTTCTCTTGACGTCCCAATTCCCTATTTTCTGTCCAATCGGTTTTGCTGGAATTATAAAGTTAATTTGCTATTTTGTGTTGTTCTTTCAGATTCGGCAGATTGGAGCTGATCTAAATTGCTATTCCGTGTTATTGGCTTCCACGAAATCTCTTTCATAAGTGCTTTCATTTCTTACTCATCTCTTGTATTTTAGGGTTCTAAGTTTAAATCTGGAAATTCTGAAAACTGATCTTGATGTTTCATTTTAGATCTGCTCGTTTAGAGCCTTTCGTAAGAGTTTTCCCGTGACTTGGCAACTCGATCTTGGTCCGCGCGCAAACCCTCTATCAACTCTAGCCTTACATGTTCATCCAAGAACAAGGATTTGATCCATTAATGAGAAATTGTAAAGGCGTATGAGAGATTGCAATAGAAAGAGAGTGGACTAATTATTGTTTACCACTTGAAGAACCAACAGTAATACCTGTAGTACAAGAATTTTATCTTGAGTTGAAAGAAAGGGAAGTGACAAGACCCTTCTTGATAGGGGGTTGCGCGCAGACCAAGATCGAGTTGCCAAGACACGAGAAACTCCTATGAAAGGCCCTAGACGAACAGATCTGAAAACACAAACAAAGATTAAGATTAAACCGAATCAGATTTGAATTTAAATCCCCAAATTCAACTAAAAGAGCAGCAAGAAACAAAGAAATAGAATAGATGACTCAAACGAAATTGGAAGTATAGAAAAAATGCGAATCGGCCAACAAATTGATTCGGCCAAGAATGCCCAAATTCTAGCAGCCAAATTTCACCCAACACGTGGAAATAGCAATCGGCAAAACCCTAGAAATTGGGGAAAACTTGAATCGATTTAGGAGCTGCCAACAAAGATAAATTAAATGAAGAGTTCTTGGAGTTTAATCAAGGCTGAAACACAAACAAGAATAGTAAAAGAATTAGAAGAAGAATCGGCACAAGCAGAATTAAAGAAAATAAATTGAACAGCAAGAATTAAAGAAAAGTCCTAAGAATCCTTAAAATCCCGAAAGATTTCACAAATCCTTTCAAACGGCTCTAATCTCCCCTCCGAAGAATATCAATGGTAAGAAGAAGGTTGAAGATGGCTCCCACAATCACAAGGTTTCTAAAACAACTTCTAAAGAAAGCTCAAGAGAGAATTCTTGGAGAAAACCCCAAAGAAAATTCTGCACTTTATCAAAACTGAAATTTTAATGTATTGAGTAATAATTACAAGGGGTGGCCGGCCATCACTTATATAGGCTACAAACTAATCCTAATCTTATTAGAAAACTTAAAAATTAACCCTAATTAATAAAATAATAAGAGAATTTCGACCAAACACTTTAAATGGGCTTTTTTGGGCCGAATTTAACATATCCTATTCCTAGAGCCTAAAAATTAAATTAACAATTAAAAAGTTCTACAAATTGGGCCCTTTGACATTTTTGGCCTGATTTTCAACTAAGTATATATGGATTTCTTGATTGGGCTGGAATTTGCTTATTGGGCCTTGCCTTCAAGAATTTGAGCTCGTGATCCATCTTCTACCAAAATTGGGTTGTTGATGCTCGTAACGGAGATCCAATGCGCTTTGGCCGCAAGATTCGGTTTCTTGGACCAAGATTTCCAAGATTTGAAATCTTGATTTTCTCGATTCTTGAAATCGCTCCAAACAGCAAAATTAGGCCAAGATTCAGTTTCTTGATTTTCATGAAAACAAGAAAGTGAATCTTGATTTTCTTGTTCTGATGTGATCCGACCCGGGTTAATCGAGCCGTTTCACGTAATTGCCCGATCGTCGACGAGGAATAGTTGAGTTATCAAAAATAGGATGAAAATAAGGCTAAAGATGCGGAAGCTTTCAAATGGTTTTAAAGGTTGGCTAAGGTGATGGTAAATTTATAAGGGGTAGTAGGCTCGATTTAAGGATAAAAATAAGAAAAATGGAAGTTGGATAAATGAAGGCTCGGTTTTGTAAAAAGATATTATAGTTGGGTAAAATCTAGGATAGTCGATGGAATGGATAAATGAGCTTAAACACCAGAAACGATTCAACACTAAAAAGTGTCACCCTGATTTCTATTCGGTTCAAGGTGGGATTACGGAATTGTAGAAAGGTTGAACGCCACACCAAAGCAAGGTGATAAGTTCAAAGGAGAACGATAGATGCCACTAGCACGCTAGATAAGTCAGATCGAACTCGTATGAATTTAGAGAGGAGAAAACTCACTCTTTGAACAAAGTTCATTCAAATGATCAACAGTCAAAAAGTCCTTTACAAAATGTGATAACAGACTATTTATAGCCTACATTTGATAGCCTAATGGACAAAGTAAACTAGCTTAATGACTAAGTGATTCAACTATTAATGAGTTAAATTAAACTAGAGAAATGTACTTTAAAGGCACGTCCATATTCAGCTGAATGGAACATCAATGGACTCCTTCTTGATTAAGCAAACATAGTTGTTGAATGTAGATGAATGAATGGTAGCCCATCAGCCTTGTCTAGGTTCGGCTATAGCATGAATGTATTAACCAATAAGTGTCTCTTGGCCGAACAATCATCTTGGAGGCCAAAGATTCATTGCATAAATTAATGTAGCTAGACATCCATGCACTTTCCCATTTGTTGAATCTTGCTGTCCATGCATCTTCAATTGGCTCTTAATTTGCTGTTCACGCATGGTGCCCTCATCACTCTCCCTCATTTAAATGTCGTCCATGCCTAAATTCATGCTTTCTTCAACATCTCATTGAATGGCCGTCCATTGCATGTGGAACATCTCATTAATTCTTGTCTTTGCTGATACGGCCACGCCTTGGGCACACTTTTGGACCAGCTCCCTAAGCATTGTTTGCAAATTCATGCAAGTTGAATTAGTTCAATTCCTTCTCATTGAGCTCTGTTTAGCTTGTTTCCAGCTCACTCGAGCTCAAGTCAACTCATTCAAGCTCAATTCAGCTCAATCTTAACCCAATGAGCTTATTTTTAGCTTTCTTTAGCTTGCATTTATTTTCCTGAAATAAACCATTTAATTTGTCTTTAGTTGAATTAGTTATTTATTTTAAGTTAATTAATTTGTTAATTTTGGACAAATAATTAATTAAGTGTTTTAATTATATCTAACTTAAATACTTAATTAATTATGATGTTTTAAATATGTCTGAAATTGTTAATATGTATGGCCAAATTTAATGTGCAAATTATTGAGTTCATATGCTGCTAATTTAATGTGTTTGAAATGTGATACGAACTCGTCTCGTGATGTTTTGAGTCGTATGTGTTGCCCAATCGTGAATTGAGTAAGGATGGATTCGTTTCGGTTTTAAAATGAAACAAAATAGAGATAATGGCTTCAAACAAAGGTAATAAACAAAATAAAGAGGAAACAATAACAAATTAATTGGCTAAGACCGAAAATGAACCAACAATAACGATTTGTTGACCCGAATCTCAAAATGGTCTTTAGGTGTTTTCGGTTAAAGGAAACAGGAAAGGAACCTTGACCCACTATCAACTATGATAGGAACCAAAGGTATATTGAACGCCACACCAAAGGTGATAAGTTCAGCAACAAAGAAAAGATGGACGCCACAAGCTATGCTTGATAAGTCAAATCAATTCTGAAAGAACAAAGAGAATTGGATAGCTCACAATTCAAATATTTCATCTATATTCAGCAAAAAGTTGTTCCCTCTATGGCTGATTACATCTTTTTATAATGCTAGAACAAGGTAACCGAATGGTCAAAAACATCCACTTAATGTGCCATAAAAAACTGATGTCTTTTCTTATTCTTTGAACCAAATAACTCCTTCCATAAAATCACTTTATTTCAGCTGATTTGAATGTCTTTAATGGCTTAGAAAATGACTCTTGAGTTGTCCTTGGCTAGTTGAATAGACACCATCTCTTACCAGCTCCTTAATGACATTCAAAGGCTTGATTAATTTCTCTTAAAAGCTCCAAAAACGGCTGGAAGTGGAAGAGTTGCTGCTGAATTTTAAAGGGCATAAAATGCTATTTAAAAACTCCTTTTAATGATCTTTAAGCTCCTTTTTTAACAGCCCCTTTAATTGTAACTCAAAAGAACTTGAACAGCCACTTATTAAATGTGTAACAGCCTTGAATTGTAACCACTATAAGCTAAAAAGTCACCTGCAATAAACACATTAAAATGAGTTTATTAAACACATCAAAACACTTATTAATCATAACACATATTAAACTTACTTAAATAAATGAACTAAAACATATGTGCAATAATTATTCCAGCAACTAGTTTAATTAAAGAAGCATAATTTAAAGAACTTAATTTATGCATCAATAAATAATCCTAGGAACTAGATCAATTAAGAAGCATCTTATTTAATAAAGTTCAATAACTAACTCATGTATTAAAACTTTAAGATAAGTTAAATTAATTGATCAGCAACTTATTTATTAAACTAAAACAAGTTAATTAAAAGAAACTAATTCAGCTTGCAATAAATTGCAAGTAACGCCTTTTGAACGGTTTGAAGCACGACTATCAAATCCAGCCACTCCCTCTACCCAAGCTCGTTCCACATAGCTTGCTATTGCATTTCGAAATCTCTTAGCTCGTGATCGAGTTATTGGTCCTCGTGGTAGCTCAATGGATTCGGTAGTAATTTCCCGAGCTAAGGTTGCATCATTCCCCCCCTCTTCGAGGCGATTTGCTCCCAAATCGTCACCTACATCGAAAAGAGATAAATCAGCAACATTAAAAGTAGCACTAACCCCATACTCACCAGGTAAATCTAACTTATAAGCGTTATCATTAATTCTCTCCAAGACTTGAAAAGGTCAATCTCCTCGTGGTAATAGTTTGGATCGTCTTTGAACGAGAAATCTCTCCTTGCGCATGTGAATCCAAACCCAATCACCAGGTTCAAATATTACTCGTTTACGGCCCTTGTTAACTTGATGTGCATATTGCTCCGTTCTTCGTTCAATATTATCCCTAACTCGCTGATGTAATTGTTTCAGAAAATCTGCCTTTTTCTTTCCATCTACATGCACCAATTTATCAAAAGGTAAAGGCAATAAATCCAATGGAGTTAAGGGATTAAATCCATACACTACCTCAAATGGTGAAAACTTGGTAGCTGAATGTACCGATCGATTGTATGCAAATTCAATGTGAGGTAGACACTCCTCCCAAGTTTTTAAATTCTTACGTATAATGGCCCGCAGTAGTGTTGACAGAACTCTATTAACAACCTCTGTTTGGCCATCAGTTTGGGGATGACTTGTTGTGGAAAATAATAGCTTAGTTCTAATCTTTCCCCATAAAGTCCTCCAAAAGTGGCTGAGAAATTTAGTGTCTCGATCCGAAACAATGGTTCTTGGAATTCCATGCAATCGTACAATCTCCCTAAAAAATAGATTGGCAACATTTAAAGCATCGTCAGTTTTGTTACATGCAATGAAATGAGCCATTTTTGAAAACCGATCAACTACAACAAACACAGAATCTTTGCCATTCTTTGTTCTAGGAAGACCCAAAACAAAGTCCATAGAAATATCCATCCATGGCATTTCTGGAATCGGTAATGGAGTATAGAGTCCATGTGGCTGGACCCTTGATTTCGCCTTCTTGCAAACAATACAACGATTGCACACTTTAGCCACATCTCGTTTCATCTTTGGCCAATAAAGTGTTCTTGAAGAACGGCCAAAGTTTTGGCAATACCAAAATGTCCCATTAAACCCCCACTATGTGCTTCATGAACCAGCGAATTTCTAGTTGATCCTTGGGGTATGCACAACTTGTTTTCTCGAAATAGGAATCCATCTTGCTGATAGTACCTGTCATACGCACCTTGCACACATAACTTGTAAACTTCTCCAAAATCAGAATCATCAGCATATAATTCCTTTAAATAAGCAAAACCAAGTAACTTAACATCCAAATAATTTAAAAGAGCATACCTTCGCGATAAAGCATCTGCAACGATATTTTCCTTACCTTGCTTATACTTAATCACATATGGAAAGGATTCTAAGAATTCTACCCATTTTGCATGTCGTTTGTTAAGCTTAGTTTGCCCTCTCAAATGCTTCAAAGCCTCATGGTCCGTGTGTATAACGAACTCCTTAGGCCAAAGGTAATGCTGCCATGTTTCTAATGCACGTGGTTCATGAATGACCTCATGAAAGTACTCGGTGCATTGGTGAGGCCAAAAGGCATCACTAACCACTCATACAAATCGTATTTAGTCTTAAACGCAGTCTTCCACTCGTCCCCTCCCGCATACGAATTTGATGATACTCGCTTTTCAGATCAATCTTAGAGAACAATTTTGCTCCACTAAGCTCGTCTAACATATCATCAAGTCTAGGAATGGGATGTCGGTATTTGACGGTAATTTTGTTGATAGCTCGGCAATCTACGCACATCCTCCATGAACCATCTTTTTTAGGCACCAATAGAACGGGAACCGCACATGGACTTAAACTCTCCCGTATATAGCCTTTTTCCATTAATTCCGCCACTTGTCGTTGCAACTCTTTAGTTTCCTCTGGGTTGCTTCGATAAGCTGGTCAATTTGGAATTGTAGCTTCGGGAATAAAGTCTATTTGGTGTTCAATACCTCGAAAAGGAGGCAATCCACTTGGCACATCTTCCAGGAAAACGTCTTTGAATTCCTGAAGCAAAGAAACAATAGACAAAGGTTAAGAATTATCAAGTTCGTTAGCATCAAATAAGCATTCCTTGTACATAAGTACAAGTACGGGTTGATGCAACAACAATGATTTTCTTATCTCTTTTTCTCTCGCAAATACGCTCATTTTACCACTCTCAATTTCTTTTTGACTTTCTTGTTCCTCTCGTACTTTTACCTCCACTCCCTCAATTTTTCTTTCTTTTTTCATTTTTCTTGTCTCTCTCTTTTTCAATCTTTTCCTTCAACTTCAATTGATCTTGGTACACTTGCTTTGGAGTCAATGGCGCTAAAGTTACATTCTTGCCTCGATGCTTGAATGTATAGCGATTTGTATAACCATCATAGATCACGCACCTATCAAACTGCCATGGACGTCCCAAAAGTAGATGTCCCGCATGCATAGGAACTACATCGCACACCACTTCATCTTGGTACTTTCCAATAGAAAATGCCACCACAGCTTGTTTTGTTACTTTCAGCTCACCTCCATCATTTAGCCATTGCAACTTGTGTGGAGTTGGATGTTTAGTTGTAGCCAAACCTAGCTTTTCCACCAACATAATACTAGCTACATTAGTACAGCTACCACCATCAATGATCATACTACATACCTTGCCTTGAATGTGGCATCGAGTGTGAAAAATATTCTCCCTTTGTTGATCAGTTTCAACACTTTGAATACTGAGGCTACGCTTCACCACAAGAATTTCTCCTTCAACGGGTAACTCTAAATCTTCATCATCGGATGGCATTTCAGGTTCATTTTCATCCTCTTCCTCCGACTCAACTTCTCCATCAGCTCTTATCACCATAATTCGTCGATTGGGACATTGACTAGCTATGTGCCCTCGGCCTTGACACTTGAAACATCTTATGTCTCTCGTGCGATTTGGTGCTTGCTCATTTTTATTTCGACTTGTCTCTCTAATGGGTTGATTTGATTTAACTGCTACAGTCGGCTCTTTTGTTCTAACAGGGGGTTTGTTGACTCCTTGATTCCATTTGTTGGTTGAAGAATTGGCATAGGGTCTACTAACTCCTTTTCGCTTAAGTTGCTTTTCAACCTTAATCGCCATGTGAACCAAGTCCATCACTTCAACATAGTGTTGTAGTTCAACTATGTTGGCAATGTCACGGTTTAAACCCGCAAGGAACCTAGCCATGGTTGCCTCTCGATCCTCCTCGATATCAGCTCGAATCATCGCTATCTCCATCTCCTTATAATAATCTTCAACACTTCTATTTCCTTGAGTAAGGTTTTGAAGTCGTTGATAAAGATCTCGATGGTAGTATGATGGAATAAATCTTTTCCGCATGTGATACGAGTCACAAAAGCCCAAATTCTTGAAGGCGAGGCCCAATAAGCAAATTCCCAGCCCAATCAAGAAATCCATCCATACTTAGTTGAAAATCAGGCCAAATTGTCAAAGTGGCCCAAGTTGTAAAGTTTTATTTTTATTTTTATTTATTTATTTATTTACTTAGTTTAAATTTTTATGTCAATATTCAGTCCAAGAGTCCCAGATAAAATGACCTTTGACCGAATTTCCATATTAAAATAATTAGGAGTTTTTTTATTTTAGTTTTCTAATTAGATTAGGACTAGTTATAAAGCCTATTTAAAGGCATGACTGTCCACCTTGTTAAACACTTATCATTATTATTAAAATTTCAGATTTGTTGAGAGCAGAATTTTCTTTGAGTTTTCTCTAAGATTTTTCTCTTGAGTTTTCTTTAGAAGTTGTTTTAACAATCTTGTGATTGTGGGAGCCATCTTCAACCTTCTTCTTGCCATTGATATTCTTTGGAGGGGAGATTAGAGCCGTTTGAAGGGAGTTGTGAGATCTTTCGAGATTTCAAGGCTTCTTAGGACTTATCTTTTAATTTCTTACTGTCAATTCTTTCTTTATTTCTACTTGTGCTGAATCATTATCTAATCTATTTTCTGTTCTTATTGTGTTTTCAGCCTTTTTCTATCTTAAGGAATCAGCCCAAAAATCCCCAATTTCTAGGGTTTTTCCATACTCTTTTTGGGTGAAATTAGATTGTCGAAATTTGGGGAAAACTATCTTGGTGTTCAATTGGGCAGAATCACAATCTCCTTGAGGGTTTCAAGAACCCTAACACTTATTTCTATTCTCAATTTGATTCTTTGCTGATTTGGAGATTTTATTTCAGATCTGAAAATTCAAAAATCTAATCTTTTAATTTTATGTTTCGTTTCAGATCTAATTGTTTAAGGTTTTCGTAGGAGTTTCTCATGACTTGGCAACTCGATCTTGGTCCGCGCGCAACCCCGTATCAGCATGACTGATTTCATTTCTCCCCAAGTAGAGATGGGTCTTTCACCATTTCATCGTCGACTAGTTACAAGCTGGTCCCACCGCACTATGGCATAATCAGAAAACTCAATTGCCGCGAGTTTCACCTTTTTACTCTCCGAATAGTTGTGGCAATCAAAAACAAGCTCAATCTTCTTTTCCCACTCCAAATAAGCTTCAGGGTCATTCTTACCTTGGAATGGTGGAATTGTCATCTTGATATTCTTAAGATTGTCATCTGGTCGTTCATGATCTCTAGGACCTTGTTGTCGTTGACGGCCTCGACGTCGTACACTTTGGGCAGATGAGTGATCACTTTCTTGTCCACTTGCTTCATAAGGATCTTGAATTGGACGTTCTCGCTCTTGTCTTGCATCTTCCGGAGTCATCTCACGTTTTTCTCGTCTCTCGACTCGATATAATCGATCTTCAATTGGTTCAAGTTTTCTATCAAATAATCGCTCCATCTCTCGCATAATTGCTTGAAGGGTAAGATCTGGCACTCCTCCTCCAACATTTCTTACGGGACGGAACCCTCCTTCCACATTTTGATTTCTTTCCGGACTTCGTGACATATTTTTTTTTAAAATGAACTCACAACAAAGAATCTCACTATCCACTCACAAAGAAATCTCACTTCCTTGGCTTTTATACTCTCGAATAAACTCACCACTCTCTTTCCTCTTTCCACTCACTCCTCCTCTCTAAGTTCTTAGGAATTATTTAAACTTAAAAAGCAGTTGTTGTGGGTCGGCTTACAACCTTGATGTTTGGGCTTGGTAAGAATATTGTAGGACAAAGGAAAGTAGGCTTGAATCAAGAAATGAAAGGTTGGATGTGGCGAAATAGTAGAAGGTAGTAATAACTATAATTTGGGCAGCAAACAACAACAAAATTTCAAAACTAGCTTCTTTTTTTCACGAATTTTTTTTCACGAATTTTTTTTTCAACTTGATATCCAATCTCTTGAGTTTGAATGGAAACCAAATTTTTTTTTGAATTTTTTTTGAATTTTTTTTTTGATTTTTTTTTTGAAATTTTTTTTTTCGAGTTTTTTTTTCGAGAAACTACTATACCGTAATGCCGACAACGTCGATTCTTACTCCAAATTTGCTAGCTCTGATACCAATTTGATACGAACTCGTCTCGTGATGTTTTGAGTCGTATGTGTTGCCCAATCGTGAATTGAGTAAGGATGGATTCGTTTCGGTTTTAAAATGAAACAAATAGAGATAATGGCTTCAAACAAAGGTAATAAACAAAATAAAGAGGAAACAATAACAAATTAATTGGCTAAGACCGAAAATGAACCAACAATAACGAATTGTTGACCCAAATCTCAAAATGGTCTTTAGGTGTTTTCGGTTAAAGGAAACAGGAAAGGAACCTTGACCCACTATCAACTATGATAGGAACCAAAGGTATATTGAACGCCACACCAAAGGTGATAAGTTCAGCAACAAAGAAAAGATGGACGCCACAAGCTATGCTTGATAAGTCAAATCAATTCTGAAAGAACAAAGAGAATTGGATAGCTCACAATTCAAATATTTCATCTATATTCAGCAAAAAGTTGTTCCCTCTATGGCTGATTACATCTTTTTATAATGCTAGAACAAGGTAACCGAATGGTCAAAAACATCCACTTAATGTGCCATAAAAAACTGATGTCTTTTCTTATTCTTTGAACCAAATAACTCCTTCCATAAAATCACTTTAATTCAGCTGATTTGAATGTCTTTAATGGCTTAGAAAATGACTCTTGAGTTGTCCTTGGCTAGTGGAATAGACACCATCTCTTACCAGCTCCTTAATGACATTCAAAGGCTTGATTAATTTCTCTTAAAAGCTCCAAAAACGGCTGGAAGTGGAAGAGTTGCTGCTGAATTTTAAAGGGCATAAAATGCTCTTTAAAAACTCCTTTTAATGATCTTTAAGCTCCTTTTTTAATAGCCCCTTTAATTGTAACTCAAAAGAACTTGAACAGACACTTATTAAATGTGTAACAGCCTTGAATTGTAACCACTATAAGCTAAAAAGTCACCTGCAATAAGCACATTAAAATGAGTTTATTAAACACATTAAAACACTTATTAATCATAACACATATTAAACTTACTTAAATAAATGAACTAAAACATATATGCAATAATTATTCCAGCAACTAGTTTAATTAAAGAAGCATAATTTAAAGAACTTAATTTATGCATCAATAAATAATCCTAGGAACTAGATCAATTAAGAAGCATCTTATTTAATAAAGTTCAATAACTAACTCATGTATTAAAACTTTAAGATAAGTTATATTAATTGATCAGTAACTTATTTATTAAACTAAAACAAGTTAATTAAAAGAAACTAATTCAGCTTGCAATAAATTGCAAGTAACGCCTTTTGAACGGTTTGAAGCACGACTATCAAATCCGGCCACTCCCTCTTCCCAATCTCGTTCGATAAGTTAAATTAATTGATCAGCAACTTATTTATTAAACTAAAACAAGTTAATTAAAAGAAACTAATTCAGCTTGCAATAAATTGCAAGTAACGCCTTTTGAACGGTTTGAAGCACGACTATCAAATCCGGCCACTCCCTCTTCCCAAGCTCGTTCCACATAGCTTGCTATTGCATTTCGAAATCTCTTAGCTCGTGATCGAGTTATTGGTCCTCGTGGCAGCTCAATGGATTCAGTAGTAATTTCTCGGGCTAAGGTTGCATCACCCAACGCCACACTTTAAACAAAATTTGTTCTTTGTTTAGCCTACCCTACACCTGACGTTATTTCCTTTGTAAACCAATTTGAAACCGACCCTCAAGCAGCAAATTAAGTCTACCGAGACAAATCACGAAATTTTGAAAAGAGGTTGAGTGGAAAAAGGCACGAGTGAAATTACATCAAAGAAAAAGCCAAAAATTGAATGTAAACACGAGTGCGAGTGAAAATCATTATTTCCTTTTCGAGCGAATTTGTGAGGTTTGTGGTAAGGTATTTATTTTCTTTATTATTTTTTCTAACATCTTCTTGTCATTACTTAATCATGTCTCGAGAAACATTTCCCGAATCAGAATTCCAATATTTGATGCAAGAGATGCGTAGAATGGTGAAATCAAAATTTGATAAATTGCATGATCGATTGGATCGAGTGGAGGAAAGAGCCCGATGGAAGCCAAACTCACCGGGTGAAGAGACGGAGACAAGATCATCACGAAGGCACACATCCATTGATTTTTTGGGAAGAGATTCATACCATGATTCCTATTCAACGAGGAACTCAAGACGAAGCAAAGCAAGTTTTGAGTTTGAAGCTTTCCGAGGTGATGAACGAGAAATCACAAGTAGTCCTTCGTATGCACCGAGGTATTCGTCCGCCAAGAATCAATCTCGAAGAGGTGATCATTTTTTGTATGAAAGTCATTCCAATTATACCCAACGAGAGTCATTTCGTGCTGATTCATTTGTAACACCTCCATCCTATAATGAAAGAGCAAGGCAAAAAGAAAAAGAAATAAGAAGAAAGGAAAGACAAGAAATGTTGATGAGAGAAAATGAGCATATATGGAATGAAATCGAGAGACGAAAAAAAGAAATGAAAGAAAAGGAACAAGAAATTAAAAAAGAGAGTGAGATTGAAGAAAGAAACGAGAGTGTAAAAGAAACGAGTGTCATGGAAAAAGAAATTGAGATTGGAAAAGGATGTGAAAAAGGTAATGTTCTCAACGATCCTAGTTCGCCTATGCCAAAAGGTAAGAAAGGTATGAATGTTGAAAATTTTAAAGCATTTCTGCCTTACTCGATTGTTGATGGACACACTGTTGATGATTTGGTCTTTAGAAAGAATCTGAACTTTGACGTGGCTATTTGTCATTCTTTGATTGATGATGATCCATTTGTTTTGTCTAATGATAAGAAGATTCTTGCTTTTGAAAAATATCATTTTGATGGTATTGGTTGTTTATCTTTAACTTGCAATGGAATGCATGTTTTGGATGCGCAAGATGAAAGTCCGTATAAATTGTTCATTTTATCTGATTCCATTGAAAAGGAATGGAAATGTATTGTTGAGTATGGTATTGGCAAGATTTTTGATGAAGAACGAATAAATCAGCACCAACAAAATCTAGAATTGAGTGATCAAAAGTCGACATATCATTTACTTGGTTGTGCTGATCATGTGGATTATCTAATTTATGGTGTGAAATTTCCATGTTTTCATAAATCTTTTCGAATGAAATTTAAAGGGTTTGCTTGTTTGAATTTGAGTATGCTAACACCCTCGTTGTTTAATTTGTGTAAATTGTTGGAGATAAAATGACTCTTTTTGCCATTTGGATCGAGTAGTCAAAATCATGTCTTTAATCCTGGAGTTTGTTATTATGAATCATCCATGAAAGAGAGCAAGTATCGTAAATTTTGTTTGAATGAATGTGTAAACAATCTTTGTTTGTATGATGCTTTGACTTTAAGTTTGAAAATGAGACATGTGAATCTTGTTGGTTTGTTAAGTCAAAATCCAAAATTTGTTTTCGGAGGTTGTTCTCAACTATGGTCTAAAAGATCTGAACATGTTTTGCATGATAAACATTTTGAGATGTTTAGTGTTCTTTCTATGAAGTCTGTCATGAAATTGCTAAATCAAATTGAAATGGCAAGAGAATTTGACCCCGGAGATTATTATTCTTTGTTCTTGTTAAAAAGGCTTGGATTCTGTAATTCTGATCTTCGAGATTATGCCTTTCGACTGTTTTGTGATTTAGGTTTGTTTCTATCGAGAAAAAAGGTAAGAACAATTTCTATTTTTGACCCTGGTATAGGTTTATTTGTTCGAATTGTGAATCAAATTTTGGAAAGTTCCTTTGTGTTAATCTTCATTGTGTCACTAATTTGTTTTATTCTTTTAAAGGTGACAATGTGAAATGGTACCCTCCTAAAGAGGGAGGGCATGCGAATGAGCTTCTTTTGATCCGAGTCAATTGTAGCTTTCAGAATCATCAACAATTTTTTGCGAGTAAATGGCCCGATTTGGGGACAAATCGCTTTAAAGAGGGAGGGGATGATACGGCCACGCCTTGGGCACACTTTTGGACCAGCTCCCTAAGCATTGTTTGCAAATCCATGCAAGCTGAATTAGTTAATTCCTTCTCATTGAGCTCTGTTTAGCTTGTTTCCAGCTCACTCGAGCTCAAGTCAACTCATTCAAGCTCAATTCAGCTCAATCTTAACCCAATGAGCTTATTTTTAGCTTTCTTTAGCTTGCATTTATTTTCCTGAAACAAACCATTTAATTTGTCTTTAGTTGAATTAGTTGTTTATTTTAAGTTAATTATTTTGTTAAATCTGGACAAATAATTAATTAAGTGTTTTAATTATATCTAAATTAAATACTTAATTAATTATGATGTTTTAAATATGTCTGAAATTGTTAATATGTATGGCCAAATTTAATGTGCAAATTATTGAGTTCATATGCTGCTAATTTAATGTGTTTGAAATGCATTTAACTTGCTGATTTAATTTGCTGCAGGTTCATGAACGGATTGGTGCAATGTATGGGAGTGTGCATGCACAATTGAGGTTCAATGGATAGCATTTAAAGGAGCACATGCATTTGGGACGTTCATGCAAGAGGGAGTTGCTGAAAGTTCATGTATTTGAAGATTCATGGATCATATTTATGGGAGAAAATACATGGGACGTTTCATGCATGATTCATGCATTTTCAAGATGACCATTCAAGTATTTTAGGCACATTAATGCCTCATTCAGCCAAGGGAGATGTATGATCATTAAAGAGCTGCACATTCATGGAGTTATGGAGATTCTTCAAGGCTAAGGATGCATGAATGCATCAAGTGAAGCATCATGATGGTTCGGCCAATTCATGTACCATCTTCAAGCATGAACTGAATTTTAATGCTATTTGTGTGAACATGTTAAATACCTGTGTGAACAGAATTTAAGTTAGTGTGAACAACATAGATGCCGAATATCAATAGGCATTTTAGGCTTATAAATAGCTTACTTGTTTATTGTAAAAGGTTACAGAATTTGATCAATTAAACTTAATAGAACTTTTGTTCTTGTAAGGTTACCTCCTCTCTTCTTTCGTTCGAGTCTCGAAGCCACTTATCTAGCTTGCTAGTGGTGTCAATCCGAACTCCATTGAACTTATCACCGAATCGGTGTGGCGTTCAACCATCTTCCTATACCTTTGGTTCTTACCTCCATATAGGTAACGGGTCAAGGTCCACTTCTATCCTTCATCAAAATTCATCTTAAGCAATATAAGACTCGGGGCAATACTTTTTAGTATTGAATCATTCTTAAAGTTTGAGTTCTTTATCCATTTCCATTTATCTATCATCTTTGTAACTTAATTCTTTGTTAAACCGAACCTATCTTTCATCAAAGCAAACCCATCCTTTGAACCCATTTTGCCTACCTTCCGCTTATAAAACATTCAAACTCCATCTATCTACAAATTTGAACGAGCTTCTCGTCGAAGATCGGGCATCTTAAGTGAACCCGACTCAATCAACCGGGCCGGATCACATCAACCATGGAAAGATCTCACCTCAGTTACCGATTTAGGAGTCGGCCACTCCTTGATTGCCTTGACTTTGTCCTCATCGACATGAATACCTTGAGCACTAACTATGAAACCTAAGAATATTAGTTTATCACAACAGAATGTGCATTTATCAAGGTTGGCAAATAATTTTTCAGCTCGCAGAATATCCAAAATGGTTCTAACATGGAAAACATGATCATCTAATGACTTAGAGTAAATTAAAATATCATCAAAGTAAACTACTACAAATTTACCCAAGTGAAGCCTTAAAACATGATTCATTAATCTCATAAATGTACTAGGTGCATTAGTAAGGCCGAAAGGCATAACTAACCATTCATACAATCCAAATTTTGTTTTAAAGGTGTTTTCCATTCATCCCCTTCCCTCATTCGAATTTGATGATAACCGCTTTTTAAATCAATTTTAGTAAATATAACTGAACCATGTAATTCATCAAGAATATCATCAAGTCTAGGAATTGGATGTCGATACTTTACCGTTATCTTGTGATGTGATCCGGCTCGGTTGATGGAGTCGAGTTCACTTAAGTTGCCCGATCGTCGACGAGAAGTATTGGTTGATGTCGAATGGAGATAACTTTATGGAGTTATTTTAAGCGGAAGTAATTAAAAGGGTTAAAAAATTGCTTGGTTTGGAGAATGGATGGTTCGATTTAACAAAGAAAATAAAGTTTAAGTAGATAGATAAAATGGAATGGAAATTGAACTCAAGCGAAGAATGATTCAATACTATGTAAAGTATTGCCCCGAGACTTATATTGCTCAAGGTGGATTAAATGGATTGTCGAAGATGGACCTTGACCCGTTACCTATAGGAGGTAGGAACCAAAGGTATAAAAAGGTGGATGAACGCCACACCAGGATGGTGATAAGTTCAAAAAGTCGGGTTGACGCCACTAGCGAGCTAGATAAGTCAGACGAGACTCAAACGAAATCGGATTGGAGGTAACCTCACAATAAGTTTAATAATCAGAAATGTCTGACCTTTTTACAAAGAGAAAAGAACTATTTATAGATTACATTAGATAGCCAAATAGACTAAGTAAATTCGGCTTTAATTGAATTAAACTAATCTAGAAATGTATCTTTAAAGGCTATGTCCAAATTCGGCTGAATGGTACTTCAATGGGCAGCTTCATGGCTAAGGAAATGAACTTGAAGGCTTGGTGAATGTATGGGAGAGCAATGGACATGTCTAGGTTCGGCCAAGGTGTGAATGGACACTCCAATAGATGCCTTTTGGTCGAATAGGTACTTAGGAGATCAATGGACAGCAACCGATGCATGTAAGTGAATATTCATGCATTCTTCCATTCATTGTATTAAATCATTCATGCATCATCTTTAAGGCAACCATTCGTTGTAGGTAGTCATGCATGTACCCGAACATACATTGAACCAGAAATGTTCATGAATCCTCATTAATTGTGTTCCCACATGTGGATGTACCTACAAAAGATATAAACAAATTAGATTCAAGGTACATTCAGCTTAAATTAAATAATATCAAGACATATTTAACAAATTAAAATAAAGACATAAATAAAATATAATTAATAATAAATTCGGCTAGCTCAATGATAGTTGAAATTCTTGATGAGCTGAATTGGGCTAGAAAATTCGGTTATGAGCTGTAGTAAAAATAATTAAAATAAAACTATCACTCAAATTATTCAAATAATAAAATTAACGAGCTGGAAAGAAGCTAAATTGAGCTCAAATAGGTGGAATTGAGCTCAAGTGAGCTGATTAAAGTCGAATTGAGCTAAGGGAGCTGGAATTGAGTTGAAATTAGCTTGCACTAAGGTGCATGGTTTCTTCAAGGAGTTGGATCGAGCTTCCCCATCTTCAACGAGCTGATTCTCCTTCCAAAACTTGAACAATAAAGCTGAAACAAGTTCATGAAATCGCTTGGACCTAGCTCGGTTCATTGGTCCCTTTGGAAGCTCGAGGGAATCAAGACGAGGACTTGATGGGGCTTGGGGCGTGGTCACATCATCTTGTTGATTGGGCGACAATCAACACACATACGAAACGTGCCATCTTTCTTTGGCACCAATAAGACAGGAACAGCACAAGGGCTTAGGCTCTCACGAATGTACCCTTTGTCTAGTAATTCCTCAACTTGCCTTTGCAATTCCTTTGTCTCCTCGAGATTGCATCTATAGGCTGGTCGATTTGGGATTGAAGCTCCGGGTACTAAGTCAATTTGATGTTCTATCCCTCGTAAAGGTGGTAAACCTTTAGGAGCCTCACTAAAAACATCCTCATAATCCTGCAAAAGAGATTGAAACACACTAGGCAAATTTTATTTATGTTAGATAAAGATAAATAATTTTGCCTAAACCTTTCAAGGATACAAGGTTGTTTATTAAGTAGGGCTCTCTTCACATCTTTTTTTGTTGCCAAAAGATTTTTTCCGCTCATTTTACCACTAGTGGATTCACTCACCTTTGGGCTTTTTAAATTTTGACTTTTTCCACTATTAGCCTCTTTTCTCTCTTTCTTTTGTACTTGCTCTTTCTCCCTTACCCCCTCACAAAATTTCATCATCTTCAATTGATCTTTATATACATCAGTAGGATTTAAAGGAGCAAAAGTGAATTTCCTACCTTTAAACACAAGGGAGTATCGATTAAGTTTACCTTGGTGATACAGCCACGCCTCAAGTCCCAAATACCAAAACGTACCAAAACCAAATACCATTTCTTAATTATCCTAAACCGAACTCGTCCATTCTATTCATACCTTTTCGACTTAAACCAAATCCACATCCAACTTTGCACGAACTTATCTTACTTCTTTGAACACAAATATATTCTATCTCCTTCTCGTCTATTCTACTTCTTCGTTTACGATCGGGAACTAAACGACTCGGCCTCAACTACTAAACCAGATCGTATCATTTGGTATCAGATCTGGTAAAAACGAGAAGTACGAGCACTCGAAGTCAATTTGAAATAGGTACGTAAAAAAAAGGAGGTCAAAAAAAAAATTGAAAAAAAAATTGAAAAAAAAATTGCATACGGTCTAGGTGCGGACGAAAAGAACGTGAAAGATCCGTAAAAAAAAAGAGAGTCTGGAGACACTTCAACAAAAATTTTTCCAAAATCATAGTCTACACTCTTTTATATCCTTCTAAGTGAAATTTCACGCTATTAAAATTTTTTTTGTGTGTGTTTCGAGTTTGTAAGTTCGATACCTCTTTCTACTCATCTTCTTTTCTTCTACGCTACACTTATCCTAAAAGCCTTTCTTATCTCTTTTAGCCTACCCATAACCTAACATCGATCCTTTGTTGAACCTTTTGAAGCCGACCCACTGAACTAAGACTAAGTCTCTACGAGTCGCTTACGAAATCACGAGAGGAAAGTGAGTGGTAAAAGGCACGAGAGTTACATCAAGTTAAAAGCCGAAATTGAGTGAAACACGAGTGGAGTGTTTATTCTTTCTGTGAGAGATTTTGTGAGGTTTTTGCTGTGAGGTTTTTATTTACATGTCTCAAAGTCCTGAACGAAATATGGCGGAAGGAGGTGGAAGGCAACCAATCCGAAACATTGCGCCTGGAGGAGGTGGAGTGTCGGATTTGGCTCAACAAGCCTTGTTATGAGAAATCCAACGCATGATCCGAGGTGAGTTAGAATCTATTAACGAACGGTTAGATCGAGTTGAATTGGGAAATCAACGAGAGCGTACACCCAAGGGCCGCAAAGAGGGCGAGACCAATTGGAAATCAATCAAGACGACCTATATGATCCGAATGAAGTCGAAAGTGATCAAGGATCGAACATAAGTGAAGGACGAAGAGGTCAAAGGAACCGAGGTAATCGGAATCAAAGACGTATGGATGACGACTTAAGGAACATTAAACTATCCATTCCATCCTTTCAAGGAAAGTCTGATCCGGAAGCTTACTTGGAGTGGGAAAAGAAGATTGAATTGGTCTTCGATTGTCACAACTATTCCGAGATCAAAAAGGTGAAGTTGGCGGCCATAGAATTCTCCGATTACGCTATGATATGGTGGGATCAACTCACTACGAGCCGAAGAAGGAATGGGGAACGACCAATATCCACTTGGGCCGAGATGAAGGCCGTGATGCGACGTCGTTTCATTCCCTCCTACTATCATCGGGAACTCTATCAAAAGCTTCAAAATCTCACTCAAGGTTCAAAGAGTGTTGAGGATTATTTCAAAGAGATGGAGATCGCAATGATCCGAGCCGATGTCCAAGAAGATCGTGAAGCAACAATGGCGCGATTCCTTGCTGGTCTCAACCGAGATATCGCTAACATTGTGGAACTCCAACATTATGTTGAGATAGTGGACATGGTACACATGGCCATTAAGGTGGAGAAGCAACTCAAGCGAAAGAGTACCACTCGAAGTTTTCCTACCCCAAGCACAACTAGATGGGGGCAAAGTTCGAGTAAAACTAATCCACCAAGCCGTGCCAAAGAGCCAATGGTGCCTACCAAAGCAAACAAACCTATAGGCGATACGAGCAAAGGTAAGGCAACCGATTCAATTGCTAATCGTTCAAGAGATATTAAGTGTTTTAAATGCCTTGGAAGGGGCCATATTGCGAGTCAATGTCCCAACCGCAATGTCATGGTGGTTCGAGCAAATGGAGAAATCGAATCAGAGGAGGAAGAACTTGAAGACGAGACCGAAATCGTTTCTGAAAACGATGAAGAAGTTGAACACGATCCTGATGGAGAACTCCTCGTTGTTAAAAGAAGTCTAAGCATCCAAAGCATCGACGATGAACAACAACGAGAGAACATCTTCCATACTCGTTGTCAAGTACAAGGAAAGCTATGTAGTGTCATCATCGATGGAGGAAGTTGTACGAACGTAGCGAGCACTCTCATGGTGGAAAAATTAAATCTACCAACCACCAAGCATCCAACTCCGTACAAACTTCAATGGCTCAACGATGGAGGAGAGTTAAAGGTGACAAAGCAAGTTCTAGTCTCCTTTTCCATTGGAAAATATTCCGATGAAGTGCTTTGCGATGTTGTTCCGATGCACGCGGGTCACTTGTTATTGGGCCGTCCATGGCAATTCGATCGTCAAGTTATGCACGATGGTTACTCAAATCGATATTCTTTCAAGCATCTGGGGAGAAATGTAACCTTAGCACCATTGATGCCAAAGCAAGTTTATGAGGATCAACTTAAGTTGAAAAATTCTGTAGATCAAATGAGAGAAAAAGAAAAGAAAAATGAAAAAAAAAGAAAATTCAAAAAAAGAGAATGAAAAGAGAGCGATAAAAGAAAAAGAAGAAAAAGAAAAAGTGAGTGAAAAATTGAATGTCTTTGCAAAAGCAAATGATGTTCGAAAAGCGTTTTTGGCAAAACAATCGATCCTTGTACTTATGTATAAGGAAAATTTGTTTAATACTAACGACTTATCCGGAGATCCCCCTTCTTCTGTTTTGTCTCTCTTGCAGGATTTCAAAGACGTTTTTCCGGATGAAGTGCCAAGTGGTTTGCCACCACTTCGTGGGATTGAGCACCAAATCGATTTTATGCCCGGAGCTGTTATCCTAATCGGCCAGCATACCGAACCAATCCCGAAGAAACCAAAGAGCTTCAACGTCAAATCAACGAACTCATGGAAAAGGGCTATATTCGAGAGAGCCTTAGCCCATGCGCTGTACCGGTTTTGTTGGTACCAAAGAAGGACGGAACATGGCGCATGTGCGTCGATTGCCGTGCCGTAAATAAAATCACCATCAAGTATAGGCATCCCATACCGCGTTTAGATGATATGCTCGATGAGTTAAGTGGTGCCAAGTTATTCTCAAAAATTAATCTCAAAAGCGGATACCATCAGATTCGAATGCGCGAAGGTGACGAGTGGAAAATCGCTTTTAAAACGAAACATGGTTTGTATGAATGGTTGGTCATGCCATTCGGCTTAACCAACGCCCCTAGCACTTTTATGAGACTTATGAACTATGTTTTATGAAATTTCATTGGTAAGTTTTGCGTTGTGTATTTTGATGATATCCTCATTTATAGCAAATCGATGGATGAGCATGTAATTCATTTGCGAGCTGTTTTGGAAGTTCTTAGAAAAGAGACTTTGTATGCTAATCTTAAAAAGTGTACATTTTGTTCTGACAAAGTTATCTTTTTAGGTTTCGTGGTTAGCTCGGAGGGCCTCGAAGTAGATAGCGAAAAGATTAAGGCGATTCAAGAATGGCCGAGACCGACGAGCATAAGCCAAGTGCGAAGCTTCCATGGCCTAGCAAGTTTCTATAGGCGATTTGTACCCAACTTTAGCACGTTGGCTGCACCGTTGACAAGCACTATCAAGAAGAATTCGACTTTTCATTGGGGCGAAGAGCAAGAAAATTCTTTTAATATTATTAAAGATTGTCTTACTAAAGCTCCGTTGTTAGCACTGCCTGATTTTTCTAAAACATTTGAAATTGAATGTGATGCCTCAGGTGTTGGAATAGGTGCCGTGTTAACTCAAGACGGGAGGCCGATCGCTTACTTTAGTGAAAAGTTGAATGGTGCCGTGCTAAACTACCCCGTTTATGACAAGGAGATGTATGCACTTATCCGCGCTCTCGAGACTTGGCAACACTATTTGTGGCCGAAGGAGTTCGTGATCCATTCGGATCATGAAGCGTTAAAGCACATTAAAGGACAACACAAATTAAACAAACGCCATGCTAAGTGGGTAGAGTATTTGGAGTCATTTCCCCATGTTATTAAGTATAAAAAGGGTAAGGAAAATATCGTAGCTGATGCTCTTTCAAGAAGGTATACCCTTTTGTCATATTTGGACTCTAAACTACTTGGTTTTGCATTGTTAAAAGATTTATATCCTGCTGATGATGATTTTGGAGAAATATTTGTTGCTTGTGAAAGTGTTGCTATTGATAAGTTTTATAGGAGCGACGGATTCCTTTTTAGAGAAGGAAAATTATGTGTGCCGCGGAGTTCCATACGAGACCTATTAGTACATGAGGCGCATGGCGGAGGCCTTATGGGCCATTTTGGCGTTGGAAAAACCTTAGCAACCCTCCAAGAGCATTTTTATTGGCCGAAAATGAAAAGGGACGTTGAACGAGTGTGTGCGCGATGTGTGACGTGCAAGAAGGCCAAATCCAAGATTAAGCCGCACGGGTTGTATACGCCGCTCCCTATACCCGACGCACCTTGGGAGGACATTTCCATGGATTTTGTCCTTGGATTGCCTAGGACTAAAACGGGGAAGGACTCTATTTTTGTTGTTGTTGATCGCTTTTCCAAAATGTCTCATTTTATTTCTTGTTCAAAAACTGATGATGCCATTCACATTGCTAATCTTTTCTTTAAGGAAATTGTTTGTTTGCATGGCATCCCGAGGACGATTGTTTCTGATCGAGATGCGAAGTTTTTGAGCCATTTTTGGAGATCGCTTTGGGGAAAGCTTGGAACTAAGTTGTTGTTTTCAACCACTTGCCACCCCCAAACAGATGGACAAACGGAAGTGGTCAACCGAGTGCTATCAACTTTGTTACGAGCCATCATACGGAAAAATCTTAAGTCGTGGGAGGAGTGTTTGCCACATATAGAATTTGCGTATAATCGATCCGTTCACTCGGCAACCAAACACTCTCCTTTTGAAATTGTTTATGGATTTAATCCGTTAACTCCTTTAGATTTAGTATCTTTACCTAACGATCAACTTATTCATGCAGATGCTAAAAAGAAGGCCGAGTATGTAAAGGAGTTACATCGGAAAGTTCGAGCCAACATTGAAGCAAGAACCGAAAGTTATGCTAGGAAAGCGAACAAGGGTCGTAAAAGAATTATCTTCGAACCTGGTGATTGGGTTTGGGTTCACATGAGAAAGGAACATTTTCCCGCCCAACGAAGGTCAAAGCTACTACCGCGTGGTGATGGCCCTTTTCAAGTCTTGGAACGAATCAACGAGAATTCTTATCGACTTGATCTACCAGGTGAGTATAACATAAGTGCAAGTTTTAATGTCTCTGACTTATCCCCTTTTGATGCAGATTCCGATTTGAGGGCAAATCGCTTTGAAGAGGGGGAGGATGATACAGCCACGCCTCAAGTCCAACCTAGCTCGAGCAAGGAGCCTTTGGAGCTGCCTCAAGGTCCAATCACCCGATCACGAGCTAAACAATTCAAGGAGGCTGTTTCGGCCTTAGTAGGTCAAGTTTGGGGCGAGACTTTGGTTGGACGCATTGATGAAGCTTGGACAAACTCGATGAGCCTTCCTTGCACTTTGTTACGAGCTGAATTAAGCTCCACTTCAGCTCATTAAATTCGAACCAGCTCAAAATTAGCTCAAAATAACTTAGTCAATCATATAGTAGCTGAAATAATTAATTGAGTTAGTTAAATTAGTTATTTACAAGCTTAATTAATTTTCGTTATTAAATTGGTCTTAAATCTGGTCAAACTTAATTATGCATGATATTTTAGTTATTATGACATGTTATTAATTTTGTCTTAATTTATACAGCTTATAAATATGTTTTTAAGCTTGTTTTTAATATGTTAACTTTATTACTTGTTTTAATTATGTCCTAAGGCCGCCGAATTTAATGTGCAGCATTTTAGTGTTAATTTAATGTGTCTAAACATGAATTTGAATTATTTGATGAAAGTTGCTGCAGGTACATCATCCATGAACGTTTTTGGAGCATGTAAGGTATTAAAAGAGGGTACATGAAGGGGACGGCACATGCATGAATGGGAGAATGAAGTTGGCTGCTGTTTGAAGTCTCCTAAGTGACCATTCAGCCGAATTTATTGCTTACACACTGTTGAATACATCATGGCTGTTCGGATCAAGGTGTTCACATTCAAAGACTCTTCAAAACTTGGTTTTCACACTCAAAGTGACTACTCAACATCTTCTTAATTGCTGGTAATTTTTCAGTAATAGTTGCCAATTAAATGAGCTCCTTTAAGCACATCAACCGAATGTAGCTGCTGCCATTTACTCCCTCAAGCTCCAAGTTCAATTGTCCATCTAGAAGGTGACCATTGGAGCTCTAAGTTTAGCCGAATCTAGCTAGCCCATTTAAGTAATTCATTTGCTTAATTTTTAAGGAATTTAAGTGACCATTCGGCTAGCTTAGTGGATTATTATAAATAGCTAAATTTTCACTTTGTAAGGGACTTTTGCATTTTAATTAGCGAATTGCTGCCAAATTTGTGAGGCATTTTCTCTCAAATTTCGTTCGAGACCCGTAAGACTTATCTAAGCTTTTTAGTGGCGTCTTTCCGAGTCTTTTCCGAACTTATCACTCCTTAAACCCGAGTGTGGCGTTCACCTTTGATACCTTTGGTTCATACTTTCCTAAGTATCGGGTCAAGGTCCTTTTTCAACCATTTCCAATTCATTTAGGTCCTATAAGTTTCGGGTCGACACTTTTCTTTAGTGTTGGTTCATTCTTGACCTCTTTGAACCATTACCAATTCGTACCAAATACCATACCATTTCGTACCAATTCCATACTATTTCAAACCAATTCCCAAATACCAAAACGTACCAAAACCAAATACCATTTCTTAATTATCCTAAATCGAACTCGTCCATTCTATTCATACCTTTTCGACTTAAACCAAATCCACATCCAACTTTGCATGAACTTATCTTACTTCTTTGAACACAAATATATTCTATCTCCTTCTCGTCTATTCTACTTCTTCGTTTACGATGGGAACTAAATCGGACTCAACTACTAAACCGAGATCGTATCACTTGGTGTGTAACATCACGATCAAATTGCCAAGGCCGTCCAAGGAGCAAGTGTGCCGCATGCATTGGGACCACATCACACCATACTTCATCCTCATAATTGCTGAGCTTAAAAGTGACCAAGGACTATTTCGTAACTTTAACTTCGAAGCATTCATTAAGCCACTGAAGGTGATATGGCTTAGGGTGTTTGGTACAAGGCAACTTTAAAGAATCCACCAAATAGCTACTACTACATTCGAGCAACTCCCACTATCAATAATGAGTGAACATAAGCTACCTTTAAAAAAACACCGAGAATGGAAAATATTGGTCCTTTGCTATCATCATCTTTCATCTGAATGTTAAGGGTTCGGCGAACTACAAGGCATTGAAAATCAGCAAAGTCCCTTCTTTTGGTGGTTCGACCAACTCTTCGCCATTATCACTGTCATCCACAAGTTCTGGCATATCTGGATCTGTTTTATTAGAGTCGAAGTGTACTCGCCATTATCTTTCAGAAGAAGTAATCTCGTGTTAGGGCATTCCCTACTATAATGACCACGCCCTTTGCACTTAAAGCATTCAATCTCACGAGTCCTCTTCGCACTCGAATCACCTAAATTCGGCTGCTTAGAAGGTGTTTGCGTTTTAACAGGAGCCCCCTTTTTTTCCAATCTGATTGCTTACTTCCATTACCCAAAGAAGACTTATTAGTAACAAAAGGTGATTTTGAACTCTTAAAATCAGAATTAAAATTGTTACCTCGGTAATATTGTGACGTAGAGAAGGAACCAAACCTTTGTTCCTTTAGTTGTTGCTCGATCTCAATGGCTTTATGAACTGCTTCTTCCAAATCAATGTAAGTTTGGAACCGCAATGTATTAGCTATCGGCCTGTTCAAACCATCAATAAATCGAACCATAGTTGTTTCCTCATCCTCGTCCACATTAGCTCTCTGAATGAGCATCTCCATCTCCTTAAAATATTCATCCATCGTCCTACTACCTTGAATAAGTCTTCTCAGCTTTTTTTTGATCTCTCTATAGTAGTGAGGTGGAATAAACCTTTTACGCATAATCTGTTTCAACTCATCCCAAGTCGAAATCTCACCTTCATAATTCCGATGACGATTTACCCCAAGTTGAGTCCACCAACTTAATGCATAATCTGAAAATTCCAACGTTGCTAATGCTACCTTTTCATCATCCGGACATTTATAATACCGAAACATAAGTTCAATCTTAGATTCCCATTCACAATAAGCTTCAAGATCATTCTTACCACGAAATTGGGGAATTGTGAACTTTGGTTTTGCAACGAAGGTTGTCCACGATCATGAAAATCAAAATCAGTCCTAGTGACACGTCAAGGACCGCGCCTATGAGCAGGAGGCTGGTTATCCATATCTTCTTTAATTGGGTCAGAATATTGAGACTCTTGATTCAATCGCACCTCATTGATGGTAGCAGTCAAAGCTCGAAGTGTAGCAGTCTGTTCTTCCAACTGTTGTTGGAATTTTTTAAATGTGTCATCATTATTATCACCATTGGACATTTTCAAAAATCTGCAAAAAATAAACACTCAACACTCAAAAAGTTAATCACTCAAAAAGAAAATCAAATTCTCATGAGGTAGAATTCAGGCTTGTGAGTTCTTTAGTAGAGTTTATATCAACCAATTAGAGAGTATATGAACTGAACTACCAAAGAATCCTAATTTGCACTAGGATGCCAAAAACAGACGAGACACCAACTGATTTGTGTTGCACCGAGGAAGAATTGTGCACACTTTAAAAATCCTACTAACACAAGAAACAAGAAGGTGTTAGATAGTGTAAAGGAAAAATAAAGGCAAACAAATGAAAACCTACAACTAAGAATCAATAAAAATTGCTGAAAACAGAAAACCCGAAAAACTGCGGAGTAACTTGACAACTTCGTTCGAGGTGTTCCCGATCTCCAGAAATCACGAAATTAAATCTGGAATGTCCTTAAATATTGAATTTTTATTTGGAAATTTGGGCACCAAATTCAACCTGCTGAATATTTTTTAAATTTTTATTGGATTTCATTTTTTTGATTTTTTTGACTTTTTCGACTGATTTTTTTGTGGGATTAATTTTTTTATATTCAATAACAGTGCAAAAAATATTTATGTAAAATTTTAGATCAATCGGACAATGTTTACCCACTCAAATGAATTTGTTTCAAAAAATTTTTCTAGGTAAAACTGTTGTTTGTAGTTTAAAAAATAGAGATCAATTTAGAAATCAACCAAGAACACCCAAAACGCCCAAAATCTGATACCAAATGATAGAGGGTTGCGCACGGACCAAGATCAAGTTGCCAAGTCACGGGAAAACTCCTACGAAAGGCTCTAATTGAGCAGATCTGAAACGAAACAGCAAGATCAGTTTTTAGAATTTCCAGATTTAAACTTAGAACCCTAAAATAGCAAGAGATGAGCAAGAAATGAAAGCACTTATGAAAGAGATTTCGTGGAAGCCAATAACATGGAATAGCAATTTAGATCAGCTCCAATCTGCCGAATCTGAAAGAACAACACAAAATAGCAAATTAACTTTATAATTCCAGCAAAACCGATTGGACAGAAAGTAGGGAATTGGGACGTCAAAGCAATTGAAATTGAAGAATGAGAACGTTTCTTGATGTCAAATATCATGCAAAATAGATCTGGAACTTTGAGAATGGGCTGAAACGAACAAGGATAATTAATTCTTAAACTAAAGAAAATAGGATTCAAGAACGATTTTTTTCAGCAAACCGAATTTAATTGGGAATAGGATGTGCAGCCGATAAGATCAATTAAAAGGGACAACAATGAACGTTTCTTGCTGCCAATAAGACCACCGAATAAGACCTTGAAGATTTTGATGGCTAAAAATAAAGGAATAAAAAGATTAGTCAAAGGAATTCAACGCAAACAGCAAGAAAACTTAAAAGAACGAACAAAATAAAAATCAAGATAAAGTCCTAAGGATCCTTGAAATCCCGAAAGACTTCACAAATCCCTTCAAATGGCTCTAATCTCCCCTCCAAAGAATATCAATGGCAAGAAGAAGGTTGAAGATGGCTCCCACAATCAAAAGATTGTTAAAACAACTTCTAAAGAAAGCTCAAGAGAGAATTCTTGGAGAAAACCTCAAAGAAAATTTTGCACTTTAACAAATTTGAAATTTTAATGTATTTGTGTAGTGTATACAAGGGGTGGCCGGTCATCACTTATAGGCCTCAAACTAATCCTAACCTTATTATAAAACTTAAAAAATAACCCAAATAATAAAAATAATAAAAGAATTTTGGCCTAACACTTAAATGGGCTGTTTTGGGCCGAATTTAACATGTAATATCTCTAGAGCCTAAAAAATTAAATTAACAAATAAATGTTTACAAATTGGGCCCTTTGACATTTTGGCCTGATTTTCAACTAAGTATGTATAGATTTCTTGATTGGGCTGGGAATTTGCTTATTGGGCCTCGCCTTCAAGAATTTGGGCTTGTGATCCATCTTTTACCGAAATTGGGTCGTTGATGCTCGTAATGGAGATCCAATGCGTTTTGGCTGCAAGATTCGGTTTCTTGGACCAAGATTTCCAAGATTTGAAATCTTGATTTTCTTGATTCTTGAAATCGCTCCAAACAGTAAAATTGGACCAAGATTCGGTTTCTTGATTTTCTTGAAAACAAGAAAGTGAATCTTGATTTTCTTGTTCTTTCGTGTATGCATCTAAGACCTTGCTAACAAACTCTTGAATGGTCCCATTTAGTTTGGAACGCATTTTTGGGCCTTTGATCTCGTTATTGGGCCTTGTGGTAATTTGAGCCCATCACGTTCTTGAACTTGGATTGGGCCTTTGTGACTCGTATCAAAAGTTGCTATAGATGTTTGTGTATGTGGTTTTCCTAGAATTCAATAGATGGATTCATGATGTTATTTCAAAATTCTTTTCAAACTTGAACGGGCTGTAGTGTTTCTTCTTGTTCTTGTCGCGCTCTTGAGCAATGGCAAGGGAATCTTTTTTTATCCACAATGATGTGTAGGTAATGAGAAGTGTGATCTGACCTATTTATCTTTGAAGATGAAATTAATACACTTTGGGAATTATAATTGTGTTAGGAAAAATGTTTCTAATTGTTAGAAAGCTAAAGAGTTCTAAATTTACTGGAATCCAATTATAAAGACATCAGTGGTTAGTTTAAATTTGAACAGTCGGTTACACAGGTGTGTCGCGACATCCATCAAGGGTGTCGTGACATCGAAGGCAGTTTACCTATTCTAAGTTTCGTGCGATGTTGCGACATGAAGTGTTGGGATTGCGACACTAAGACCAGTTTCTTCTATGCTCTTTTCTTGCTTCATTATTTTTTGTTGTGTCACTTATTTCATTCGTTTTGTATTGTTTCTTCAATTGGTCCTCATTTACATCTTAGCTCCATACTATTTTGCATTGTAAGGCCTGAGTATCAATGACTTCCTTTATTGTCCCTCCAAAGTAATGTTTGACTCTCTGCTCATTTACAAGAAAAAAATGACCTCCCTTTCCAATAATTTCTTTTGCCCCATGAGGTGTCACCTGGTTTATAGTATATGGACCAGTCCATCTTGACTTTAGCTTACCAGGGAATAATTTCAATCTCGAATTAAATAACATTAGTTTTTGTCTAGGTAGGAACTCTCTGTAACAACCCATTTATCAGTGGTTTTTATGCCACAAATTTGACGAGTAAGTTCGTAAATGTTATTATTTAATATTTATGAGTCAAATATAGTATTAAAATAAATTTTGAATTGGTAATTTATATTATACGAGCCGATTATGGTTGTCTCGAGTCGTATATGTTGCCCAATCGTGAATTTGAGTAAGAAGTTGCTTGTTCCGAGTTTGGTTTAGAATTGTAGTAAAATAGTTACTATAATAAATGAGAAAGGTTTTAAATGAAAGGTGCAAGATAGGTAATGAAATGGATAGATGGAATCGGCTAAGGCCAAAGAAAGAACCAACAATAAAGGGAATTGTTGACCCGAATCTTAACAAGGCACTTAGGTGAGTTTAGGTTAAGAAATGGAAAGTTAAACCTTGACCCGCTATCAAGAATGATAGGAACCAGAGGCATATGAACGCCACACCAACAAGGTGATAAGTTCGGTTAACAAGGAAAAGAATTGACGCCACAAGAAAGCTTGATAAGTCGATTCAGTCCCAAGAAAGAATAAGGAGAATTGGATAATCTCACAAGTCTAAAATTTAGCATAAATTTGGCAAAAGTCTTTTACAATGGCAACATTTGAGCTATTTATAAGCTCAACTAAGTCCAGCCGAATGGCCACAAATAATTACAAATGATTAAGCAAAATTGAACTTAGTTTCAGCTAGAAAATTCATGAAACAAAATTAATGTAAGCTGGCCATTTGGATTCCCGAATAGTCCTTGGATTGTTGTCTATTGGTGTCCACGAAAAGTCCTTTAGTGAGGACTTAATTCTTGAGCTAGAGTGTTCAGCTAATGAAATAAAAGCTGGAAATTAAAGGCTCCTTGATGCTGCCGATTGCATGCACGGCTTGCTGGAGTATTTGAGTAGTCTTGTGTGTGAACAATCGACAATGAAGAGTCTTTAGGTGTGAACAATCAGTATTGAAAAGACTTGGTGTGTGAACAGCCATAGCAGAAGGGTAATTTTAAACTTATTGGCTGTTTAATTGAAAAATAAACAGCAAGTGCAGCCCCTTTGCTGAACAGTCACTTCCAAAATACATACATGGCTAAATGCATGTTTTCCTTTAAATGCTTGCATTAAAATTCGACAACTCCATGCACCTTCAACAGCGACCATCATTTAATCCCCTTGTTGCACTAAGCTGGTTCCAGCTGAATGAACACTTGCAAGTAACCATTAGTATTCGGTCAAGACATTTAAATGTACCTAATTAAGTTGTCTTAATTTAGGACACTTTAAATTGCTGTAAACAAGACAAATTAAATTAGTTTAAGACAACTTAAATTGCTGTAATAATTTAGACAAATTAAATGACTTAGGACAACTTAAATTGTTGTAGTAATTTAGACAAATTAAATGACTTAACTTATTAATAACAATTTAAAGACACATTTAACACTTTAATTAAATAAATTATTAACTTAAACTAAATTAACTAATTTTTATTCCAGCAAATTAAATGAGCTAAGATGAACTAATTGAGCTAAATTTCAGCTTATAGTAGGCTGCATGGGACGTCTAAGGAGCTGGTCCAAGCATGGTCAATTGATTCAGCTACTTGTTCTTCCATGCTCGGTCCACATAGCTGGCTAACGCCTCTTGGAACTTCTTCGCACGAACCTAGTCATAGGTCCTTGGGGTAGCTCAATATGATCAATGGTAGATTCACAAGCTGGAATCACATCATTATACTATTTGAATGAATAATTAGGTTTAAGTGGTATGACCCTAAAGTCAAGTGGTTTTAAAAATGAGGTATCGAAACCTCATTTCTGTAAACTGAGTCGTAAATATTTTATTAAATATTTATATAGTGTTATTAAGGTCGTATTAAAATTTGGTTAAGAAATTTTAATGTTTAGTTTGTTAATTGAATAAAAAGGACTAGATTGTAATAAATGTTAAAACACAATTATTATTATTGAATTACGTGATTAAAGGAAATAATTAGTAAAGGTGGGAGGTTTTATTATGTAATTATGCCACTTATAAATTGCATGGATGGTTAAAGCATGTAATAGATTGAAAATGTATGTATAATTGAAGGGTAAATTGGTAATTTAATAAAGAATTAATTAGTAAAATAAAACAAAAGTGAATTGTCATCTTCTTAATTGATTTTGACCTAATTTGAGAAAGGAGAAAATCAGCATTGAAGGTTCAAGGTTCGGCCATCACATTTTCTTTGGATGTAAGTTCAATTTGAGCTTATTTCTTGTAATTTTTATATTTTTGAGATCGTTGCAACTAGGTCCAACTAATCCATTGCTCCGTTTTTGAAACTATCAAAAATTTTAGATGATACCGTTGAGGAGTTCTTGATGTTCATGATGTTAAATAATAAATTTGAGTTGTTAGTTGTTGATTATGAGTATTTTATTAAGTGATTTTTGATAATTTTAATGTTTAGGGATTAAATTGTTGAAAAAGTAAGTGCAAAGTAAATTGTGCAAAATAAGGAGAAAAGTGGACTGATATGAAACTGTAAGAAAATTAGTTAACATGAAATTGTATTAAATGTGGTGAAATTTCAAGTTTTGGATTTAGGGACTAAATTGCATAAAAGCTAAAATATTAGGGGTAATTTTGTAAATTTCCCAATAATAAGAGTTATAAGTTAATTTAATTATTCTAAGTTACTAAATGGTTTAATTAAGTGAAACATTATTATTTAGATCACAGAACAAATGAAATGGGTCAAAATCGAGGAAAAGTTATGGTTGGATTAATCGTAGACTTCGTTGTTACAACTGTATTTGTCAGGGTAAGTTCGTATATGGATAGAAATTATAATTTTCCATTTTGGAAGAATGTAAATAGTTATTTATGTTTTGGTTAAATTAATTGATAAAGTTGTGATAAATTATTGCTATGGATCAATTAGAGGAATTAATCAAATTAAAAGATATGTGAACTATTGTTAATGTATTTGATGATTATGAATTATTGATTGTCTATTTAAATGTTACTTGGATTGAGGTAAGTTCATAACGTTTGATGTGTAAATTGTAAGTTTCTTGAAAATAAGTTATTGTTGCTGGTAAATTGTATAAATACATGTGAAAGTTTATATGTTATTATAGTATTTTAAATATTGAAATTAAATTCATATGAAAGTTATTAATGGATGGTGACAATCCTTGTGATGGCACATTGACAGTATGAATATATATTGATATCCTATTATGTGTACAGAAACGATGAAGTGCCCTTAATTGATAAATTTGTATAAAAGTAATAGATTACATAAAATGCCCGGTTGAACATAGTAATCACTAGGATACGATTGGCATGCCAATAGGGTCAGTATGCACACTAGTACGGGATTTGCACTTCGGTGCCTCTATATACACTTCAGTGTCCCTGTTCGCTATATGGTGCCTTTGTTTGATGCGATCCCAACCGTATCATGTTACGACACAACTCGACAACATCGAGATTGGCCAAAATGTGAGGGCCCCAAATGCAAAATGAAGTTTTTTTTAATTTCATTTTGTTAATTTGGCTGTTGGAAAATAAGGACTTTGATTCATTAATTTTTAATTATTTTAGTTTGTGTTTTAATTATGTAATAGTTTGCACATCATTAATATGTGTTCTGCATTTAATAAAGTCATGCATTATGTAACTTTCATGTTAGTTAAGTTTGCATCATTAAATTAAGTCATGTTAGTTTAATTATGTAACTTTAATGTTAGTTAAGTGTGCATCATTAAATTAATTCATGCATTAACTTATCTGTTCATTTAGTTTACATCTTAATTAAATTATGCATTTAAACATCTTAATTGTTTGAATTAGAGTGTTATTTAATTTGGCTGTTACTTTTTAATGCATAAGTTATAGTGTGTTTAATTTTTCTTAAATAAATTAATTGTGTGTTTAATAGCTTGTTGTAGGAAAGTTCAAAAGGCTTGACACATATTTATAAAGCTACAATAGGGCTGTTCGTTTGCCAAGAAGAATTAAATGTTGTCACATTCAATTGGTTGTTTAGTTTTTACATTAAAGGGTGTGCATTTGGTCACTTAAATTGCTGGTGCTTAAAGGGAACTTTTTTGGTGGATAATGAAGCACTCAAAGCTCATTATGGTGGTTGTTCAAATGGACCAAGAGTGACTCTTCAAATCTGATCAGTTTCATACACTCAAAGCTAGTTATGGAGCACATTAAAGAGATGAATGCACAAGTCTTTTGACATTTGGTCTAAGGGAGATGAAGGGAAACCAAACAGCACATTAAGGGTTCATTAAGTCAACAATAAAGTGAAGAGACATGCCTTTTCATAAAAACCAGAATCAAGTAAAGAGACATGACTATTGGCTTCCCTACATGACTTTAACAAAGAAATTAAAGTTTCTTAAAAACCTTAGTTATTTTCTGGAGGTGAAAGGTCACAAATAGGCATAGTCATAATAGTGCTTATAAATAGATTGTAAGAAGACATTATTTTGTTGAAGATGACTTTTTGATGAGTATATGAACTTTTGTTCTTTGTGAGAATTCTACTCTCATTGTTCTTTCTTGGACTGAAACGACTTATCAAGCTCAGCTTGTGGCGTCATTCTTTCCTTGTTAAACCGAACTTATCACTTTTCTAAGTGTGGCTTTCAACCATACCTTTGGTTCCTATCTTGCATAGATAACGGGTCAAGGTTTTTATCAAACTATCCCTTATCATTTCCACCGATTTCAACTAAGTGTTGTTGAAGACTCAGGTCAACAATCATCCTTATTGTTGGTTCATTCTTAGCCTTACCTGTTGATACGGGGTTGCGCGCGGACCAAGATCGAGTTGCCAAGTCACGAGAAACTCCTACGAAAACCCTAAACAATTAGATCTGAAATGAAACAGAAAATTAAAAGATTAGATTTTTGAATTTTCAGATCTGAAATAAAATCCCCGAAACAGTAAAGAATCAAATAGAGAATAGAAATAAGTGTTAATAAGGAATCTTGAAACCCTAGAAGAGATTGCGATTCTGCCCAATTGAACACCCAGATAGTTTTCCCCAAATTTCGACAATCTAATTTCTCCCAAAAAAGAGTATGGATGAATCGGCAAGAACCCTAGAAATTGGGGATTTTTGGGCTAATTCCTTAAGATAGAAAAAGGCTAAAAACACAATAAGAACAGAAAATAAATTAGATAATGATTCAGCACAAGTAGAAATAAAGAAAGAATTGACAGTAAGAAATTAAAAGATAAGTCCTAAGAAGCCTTGAAATCTCGAAAGATCTCACAACTCCCTTCAAACGGCTCTAATCTCCCCTCCAAAGAATATCAATGGCAAGAAGAAGGTTGAAGATGGCTCCCACAATCACAAGATTGTTAAAACAACTTCTAAAGAAAACTCAAGAGAGAAATCTTGGAGAAAACTCAAAGAAAATTCTGCTCTCAACAAATCTGAAATTTTAATAATAATGATAAGTGTTTAACAAGGTAGACAGCCATGCCTTTAAATAGGCCTTATAACTAGTCCTAATCTAATTAGAAAACTAAAATAAAAAAAACTCTTAATTATTTTAATATGGAAATTTGGTCAAAGGTCATTTTATTTGGGACTCTTGGACTGAATATTGACATAAAAATTTAAACTAAGTAAATAAATAAATAAATAAATAAATAAAAATAAAACTTTACAACTTGGGCCACTTTGACAATTTGGCCTGATTTTCAACTAAGTATGGATGGATTTCTTGATTGGGCTGGGAATTTGCTTATTGGGCCTCGCCTTCAAGAATTTGGGCTTTTGTGACTCGTATCATTCCCCCCTTCCTCAAAAAGATTCGTCCTCGAATCTGAAAAATCAAATGAACTCGACTTTCCTCTATCGAACGGGACTAATGGCAATTGAGTCCACTGAGAAGAATAGCATGAGATAGTAAATAGCAACGGAAATAAGCTTGTAGTCCAATCATAAGCATAATAGAACAGGTATAACGCATGTGAATGGACAGATTCAGATTACCATGCAAACAATCTAATTTACTCACCACTGCCTCGTCAAATATTTGAAACAAAGATGGACATGTTTTAAGGCATTCAGTCGTCTCACATTGTTCCCACAAACCATGAATAAATTGCGAGTAATAAATCAAATGGTAAACATAATCGTCACAAGTAGGTATTTGAAAAGATTCACATGGTTCACAGAGTTGCATAATCATACCATGCATTAATCGACGGTCTATAGATTCACTCACACATGCATTATCAAAAACAAGAATCTTTTTATCAACCATCAAAACAGATAGATCATCAATAAATAAAATAGGACAGTCAAGCACGTTTCGATCTAAGTGTTCATCAACACGATCTTTATCACTATCCGAGGAGTACAAAAGTGTTTCAAAGGTTTCAAGCATCTTACCTCGATAAGCAGAAGAATAAGGGTCGATTTTACCTTTTTCATTTAAAACAAACCTTCGCTCATCGGGGGCATAGTGTAGTCGAATCTTCGTTGTTGAGTTAACGTTTGTCAAATGGAACTCAAACTTCATGTACAACCACATAAACTGTTTAAGGCACGAATATAAATTGAAAACAAATTTGGAATATTTCGTTACCTTATTCTCCAAAACAGATTTGGACAAATTCAAGGATTTTACACAAGGTAAATCAAGAGAATAACAAATCACGCTTCTTTTCGTAATGACTTTATCAACCACAATCGAAGAGTAACAATTAATCAGATCAAAATGAGGGGATCTTTTAAGAACTAAGTCACCAAAAGTTTTATCAATAATTTTCAAATCTGCACTGGACTCGGTTTCTAAAATTTCCTTACCTCGCTTACCTTCGGGATCATGTAGTGTGATTTCATCGTTGCTTAAGTTGATCGTATGAAAGCGTCTTTCATTTGAGAGGTATTGAAGTTGAAAGTTATCTTTCGATCTTTCGGGAACCTGAAAAGTAGCAACACAAGAAAAATTCATATCTTGGTTAGTGGAAACATTCCTCACTACCCTTTCCACGTCTTTTTCTTTTGTTTCTTTTTCTAATTCATTTTCTCTTCTTTCTTCAATTTCTTTTTCACTCTCAATCTCTTTTTGCTCTTTTTCATTCTCTTTTTCTTTTTCCTCACTTGTTTTAACAGAATTTTTCAGTTTGATTTGGTCCTCATGGACTTGTTTCAGAGTGAGCGGCACTATGGTGAGTTTCTTTCCTTGATGCTTGAAAGAATACCTATTGGTACGACCATCGTGAGTGACTTTTCGATCCAGTTGCCATGGTTCTCCTAGCAACAAATGGCAGGCTTGAATAGGCATTACGTCGCACACAACTTCGTCTTGATACTTACCGATAGAAAAGGCGATGCGCACTTGTTGAGTGACCCTAAATTGGCCTTCGTTGCTAAGCCCTTGTAGTTGATAAGGTTGTGGATGCTTGGTAGTGGTTAAGCAAAGCTTTTCCACCATCGTCGTGCTGGCTATGTTTGAGCAACTTTCACCATCAATAATAACTCTACAAAGCTTACCTTGTACATGGCAGTGAGTATGAAAGAGATGTTCTCGTTGCTGCTCGCTCTTTGGTTTTGCCAAAGATGATTGTCCACGATCATGAAAATCATCATCCATTCTAGGGACACGTTGAGGGCTGCACCTATGGGGCTGGTTATCCCTATCTTCCTTAATTGGATCTCGATATTGATGTTTTTGATTCACTCGTACCTCATTCAAAGTAGTATTCAATGCTTGAAGTGTAGCATTTATTTGTGTGATTGCAGCAGTATGTCCGTCTAACTGTTGTTGGACTTTCATAAGTGCATCATTATTATCACCTTTAGACATCTTCAAAACTGTAAAAAATAAACACTCAACACTCAAAAATAAAAGTTAGCAAACCTCACCATTAATCACTCAAAAAGAAAAATCAAATTCTCAATGAGGTCGAATTCAATCTTGTGAGTTCTTTATAAGAGTTTATATCAACCAATTAGAGAGTGTGAACCAAACTACCAAAGAATCCTAATTTGCACTAGGATGCCAAAAACTGACGAGACACCAAGTGATTCGTGTTGCACCGAGGAAGGATTGTGCACACGTTTAAATCCTACTAACACAAGAACCAAGAAGGTGTTAGATATTGTAAAGGGAGAATAAAAAGCAAACAAATGAAAACCTACAGCTAAGAATCAATAAAAATTGTTGAAAACAGAAAACCCGAAAAACTGCGGAGTAACTTGACAACTTCGTTCGAGGTGTTCCCGATCTCCAAAAATGACGAAATTAAATCTGGAGTGTCCTTATATTTTGAATTTTTGATCTGGAAATTTTGGGCACCAAATTCAACCCGCTGAATCTTTTTTTTTAATTTTTATTGAATTTCGTCTTTTTTGATTTTTTTGACTTTTTGACTGATTTTTTTGCGGGAATAATTTTTTTATATTCAATCACAGTGCCAAAAACATGTATGTAAAATTTCAGATCAATCGGACAACGTTTACCCACTCAAATGAATTTTTTGAACAATTTTTCTGGGTAAAACTGCTGTTTATGCTTTAAAAAATAGAGATCAGTTTAGAAATCAACCAAGAACACCCAAAACGCCCAAAATCTGATACCAAATGATACGGGATGCGCGCGGACCAAGATCGAGTTGCCAAGTCACGAGAAACTCCTACGAAAACCCTAAACAATTAGATCTGAAATGAAACAGAAAATTAAAAGATTAGATTTTTGAATTTTCAGATCTGAAATAAAATCCCCAAATCAGCAAAGAATCAAATTGAGAATAGAAATAAGTGTTAGGGTTTTTGAAACCCTCAAGGAGATTGTGATTCTGCCCAATTGAACACCAAGATAGTTTTCCCCAAATTTCGACAATCTAATTTCTCCCAAAAAAGAGTATGGATGAATCGGCAAGAACCCTAGAAATTGGGGATTTTTGGGCTAATTCCTTAAGATAGAAAAAGGCTGAAAACAGAATAAGAACAGAAAATAAATTAGATAATGATTCAGCACAAGTAGAAATAAAGAAAGAATTGACAGTAAGAAATTAAAAGATAAGTCCTAAGAAGCCTTGAAATCTCGAAAGATCTCACAACTCCCTTCAAACGGCTCTAATCTCCCCTCCAAAGAATATCAATGGCAAGAAGAAGGTTGAAGATGGCTCCCACAATCACAAGATTGTTAAAACAACTTCTAAAGAAAACTCAAGAGAGAAATCTTGGAGAAAACTCAAAGAAAATTCTGCTCTCAACAAATCTGAAATTTTAATAATAATGATAAGTGTTTAACAAGTTGGACAGCCATGCCTTTAAATAGGCCTTATAACTAGTCCTAATCTAATTAGAAAACTAAAATAAAAAAAACTCCTAATTATTTTAATATGGAAATTTGGTCAAAGGTCATTTTATCTGGGACTCTTGGACTGAATATTGACATAAAAATTTAAACTAAGTAAATAAATAAATAAATAAAAATAAAAATAAAAATAAAACTTTACAACTTGGGCCACTTTGACAATTTGGCCTGATTTTCAACTAAGTATGGATGGATTTCTTGATTGGGCTGGGAATTTGCTTATTGGGCCTCGCCTTCAAGAATTTGGGCTTTTGTGACTCGTATCACCTGTATTCACCCATCCACCCTTCCTAACATCTTTTAACAATCTTGTTTTGGACCTATCTTTCAGCCTTCTCAAGCTTATTTTGAAACAACTCAAACTTAATTTCACGATCGGGCAATCTAAACGACTCGAATCATTCTGAAACAAGTTTGCATCATTTGGTATCAGAGCTAGTGAAATTGAAGTGAGTATCGACGTTCGTAGTATTATGGGATTGTAAGAGATTAAAAAGATTCAATTTCTATTGAATTCAAAAGTGTGAAAATCAGAATTTGGAGAACAAAATTCGTGGGGATATTAAAAAAAGGTTTTTAAGGTTTGTAATTCATTTGCTGCAAGATTTCATTACTCTCTCTTTCCCACCATTTGACCACACTTGCATCATTTTCCTTTTTGTTTTCTAGCCTACCCTTTTGTCCTAACATCATTTCCTACCCAAAATCGAACATCAAAATTGTGAGCTGATTCCACAATGATTGTTGATTTTTCTAAGTAGTCCATTGAGAACTTAGAGAGGCGAACGTGAGCGGAAAAAGGCAAGAGTGAGTCGTGAGATCATTAGAGTGTTGAAAAGCCAATCTTGAGTGCAAACACGAGTGGAGTGCCATCTTTGTTTCCTTTGCAAGTGAAACGTGAGGTTTGTATTGGCGAGGTACTCATTTTAATCTTTAAACTCTTTTTTAATCAATAAATCATGTTTCGAGAAGAGTTTTTAGAATTTGAACTTCAAGATTTGATGAAAAAGATGGACCGGTTGTTCGATAGAAAATTAAAACCCTTAAAAGAATAATTGGTTCGTGTCGAAGAGCGGGGCCAGCGAGTAAGAGCCCAATGGGAACAAATTTCTCCAAATCAAAAGACAGAAACAAGATCGTTACGGAGACAAACATCTAATGACTATGTGGGAAGAGATTCATATCGAGAACCTTATTCATCAAGGAAGTCGAGTCTGTATGAAGCACACCACGAGTTTGAAATCTTTCGAGGCTATCAACGAGAAGGTAGAAATTTTTCTTCAAGTGCCTCAAAGTATTCTTCTATGGAGAAGTCCTTACGAAGAAGTGAACGTGTTTTGTAGAAGTACTCATCCATGGAGGCTTATTCACGAAGAGATGATCGTGACTTATATGAAGATTCTTCCACTTCTTTATAATGAAAAGATTATCATTCTGATTCTTTTGTATTATCTCCATCTTGTAATAAAGTTGAGAGAAGAAAAAGAGAGACGAGAGAAAAAGAAATCGAAAAAGAAAAAGACATTGAAAAAGAAAAAAAGAGTGAGATTGCAAAAGAAAGTGTGCAAGAAACGAGTGTTGTTGAAAATGAAAGTGAAATTACAAGTGAGAGTAAGTCTTCAATACTCAAAGAAACCATGAAAATGGAACGAGAGATTGAAAAAAGAATGAATGAAAAAGAAGAACGTGACCAAGAAAAAGTGAGGAATGTTTTTACTAACCTACATACGAGTTGTCCTTGTATTGTTTCTTCTTTTCAGGTTTCTAAAGACTCGAGTGACAAGTTTCAACTTTATTACCTTCCTGATGAAAGACGTTTCTATTTTGTCGAAAAAGATAAGGTTGGAGGTGAAATTGATTTCTGAATGCTTAAAGGTAAGCAAGGTTAGGAGTCTTTAGCCATAGAATCCTGACAATCAAATTTGAATGCTGTAGAGATAATTGTCGATGACTTAGTGATTGAAAGATCTCCTGACTTTGATTTGATTAATTGTCATTCTATGAATATTGTTGATAATTTCATTCAGCTAGTGCCATGAAGAGATTTTCTTACGATAAATGTTATGTTGGCTAGTTTGTTGAAGAAGTTAGCTGATACTCTTTACCACATATGCTAGTCAAAGAAGATGTGACCATACAAACTTTCAAACAGTCATATATCTCAAATTTCATTCAAACAAACTTACTCAAATATGCAAAATTCACACAACGGATCAGCAAATTCAAATTATCATCACACACAGGCAGATTTGGCGTGTGATATGCCAACATTTTATCACAAAAACCCAAATTTTGTTCGGGCTCACCTTAACTTACTTCTTGAACAATCCTGACAATGTCAGGCTCATGAGCAGAGAGATGTTTCGCATTACTATGTAAAACACATTCATCAATAATAGATTATGATTTCCAACCAAATCAAGATGAAGAGCTCTCTCACAAACTAAGTCTTTGGTAATCTTGTCATCAAGAATCAAGTAAGATTGGGAAGATTCAAATATGGTAGAACCCTTACCTGGCTTACCTTTAAGCACTTGTGGACTAGGGTCATCTACGATCTTACCTTTCTCGATCAATCGGAATTGTCTCTCATCACAAAGGTGTTGAAGTTGAAATTTATTAATTGAATTTCGAGAAACCTGAAAAGAAGAAACAATACAAGGAGAACTCACAGGATGGTTACTAAAAACACTCCTCGCTTTTTCACTTTCATCTTTTTCGCCTATTTCTTTTTCCAACTCATTTTCAAATCCTCTCTCTTTTATCATATCACTCATTTCTTTTGCACTCTCGTTTCTTTCTTCAATCCCATTTTCAATTTTCTTTTCTTTCTCACACTCATCTTTTTTTTCTTTCATTTCTTTTTTCATCCCTCGATTTCATTCCATATTCGCTCAATTTCTCGCATCAACATTTCATGTCTTTCTTTTCTTCTATTTTCTTTTTGTCTCATTCTTTCATTACAAGAAGATGATAACTTATAAGAATCATAACGACAAGCTTCTCGTTGGAAAGAAGTGGCAGATTCTTCATGCAAGTCACGATCAACTCTTTGTGAATAACCCTTCGTGGGCAAATATCTTGATGCATTTGAAACTCGTTCATCTTTTCATGTTTGATTCTTCATGGACGAGTACTTTGGTGCATACGAAGACTGACTTGTGCTTCATCGTTCATTACCTTGATAAGCTTCAAACTCAAAACTTGCTTTGTGTTGTCTTGAATTCCTTGTTCAATAGGAATCATGATATGAATCTCTTCTCACCAAATCATTGGATGTTTGTCTCCATGATGATCTTGTTTTCGTCTCTTGACGAAGAAATTCGCTCCTGTTGGAATTGTTCATCCAATTTCTTCAATCATTCTTTAACGGGGTCCAATTTTCTTTGAAGCATTTGACTCATCTTGTGAATAATTTGTTTGATATGTTGGGTCAGACAAAACATCACCATAATCATCAATCTTTTTGGAACTTCTTAACATTTTGTTTAATCACACAACAAACCTCACAATTCTCTCACAAAGAAAATTCACACAATTTGGCTTTTGAACATCTAATAGCCTCACCAAACTCTCGTACCTTTTACCGCTCTTCTCACTCTCGTGATTTCGTATTTTGTCTCGTATAAATGATAGGGGGTTACACGCAGACCAAGATCGAGTTGTCAAGCCACGAGAAACTCCTACGAGAATAATTGACGCTCAGATCTGAAACGAAATAGAAAACTAAACGTAGAATCAACAGATCTGAAACGAAAACACCCAAAACAGTAAAGAATCAACCAAGAATTGAAACACTTATTAATAGGAATTCTTGGAATCCAAGAACATGAAATTGAACTCCAAGAAGGACTCCAATCAGCCGAATCCGGCAAGTAAACACAAAATAGAAAAATTAAACTCAACAGATCACGAAAACTAAATTGAAGGAGAACTACGATTTGTGTAGCAAGAAAGAGGGGATTTATGAATCAAGAACGTTTCTTGATGCCCAAGAATGGTGCCGAACAGTTGCTTGAAGATTGAACAAGGGCTGGAAACGCAACAAAAGAGATTAAACAAGTTAATCAATGAAACAACACAAGCAGAAAATTTAAAGAGTAATAAACAACAAGAAAATAAAGATAAAGTTCTAAGAAGCCTTGAAATTGAGAAAGATTTCACAACTCCCTTCAAACGGCTCTAATCTCCCCTCCAATGAAGAACAATGGCAAGAAGAAAGTTGAAGATGGCTCCCACAATAAAAAAGATTGTTAAAACTACTTCTAAAGAAACTCAAGAGAGAATTCTTGGAGAAAACTCTAAGAGAATTTTTACTAAGCAAAAACCTGAAATTTTAATGTATTGTAATGTGTGTAACAATGGTGGCTGGCCATGCCTATAAATAGGCCTTATAACTATTTCCTAATCTCATTAGGAAAACTTAAAAAAAACCTAATTAACAAATTTAAGAGGGAAATTCGGCCAAGTCATTTTAATGGGCTGTTTGGGCCGAATTTTTACATATAATACTCCTAAAGTCTAAAAATTAAATTAAACAATTAAAATTTTTACAAATTGGGCCACTTTAACAATTTGGCCTGATTTTCAACAAAGTATGGTTTGACTTCTTGGTTGGGCTTGGAATCCTCTTATTGGGCCTTGCCTTCAAGAACTTGGGCTTGTAGTCCATCTCCTACCGAAATTGGCTTGTTGATGCTCGTAACAGAGATCCAATGTGCTTTGGCTGCAAGATTCGGTTTCTTGGACCAAGATTTCCAAGATTTGAAATCTTGATTTTCTTGATTCTTGAAATCGCTCCAAACAGCAAAATTGGGCCAAGATTCAGTTTCTTGATTTTCTTGAAAATAAGAAAGTGAATCTTGATTTTCTCTTTCTTTCGTGTACACATCTAAAGCCTTTGTGACTCATATCATTCCCCCCTTCCTCAAAAAGATTCGTCCTCGAATCTGAAAAATCAAATGGAGATAAGTCAACCACATTGAAAGTAGAACTTGTAGTCCAAACATAAGCATAACAAAACAAGTATAACACATGCGAATGGACAGATTCAAATTACCATGCAAACAAGCTAATTTACTCGCCAATGCCTCGTCAAATATTCGAAACAAAGATGGACATGTTTTAAGGCATTCAATCATCTCAAATTGTTTCCACAAACCATGAATAAATCGCGAGTAATAAATCAAATGGTAAACGTAATCGTCACAAGTAGGTATTTGAAAAGGTTCACACGGTTCACAGAGTTGCACAATCATACCATGCAGTAATCGACGGTCTATAGATTCACTCACACATGTATTATAAAAAACAAGAATCTTTTTATCAACCATCAAAACAGATAGATCATCACTAAATAAAATAGGACAGTCAAGCACGTTTCGATCTTAGTGTTTTACAAAAATTAAATCATCAACATAATCTTTGTCACTATCCGAGTGTTTCAAAAGTTTCAAGCATCTTACCTTTATAAGCAGAAGAAGAAGGGTCAATTTTACCTTTTCCATTTAATACAAACCTTCGCTCATCGGGGGCATAGTGTAGTCGAAGCTCTATTGTTGAGTTTAACCTTTGTCAAATGGAACTCAAACTTCATGTATAACCACCTAAACTGTTTAAGGCATGAATATAAATTGAAAACAAATTTGGAAAATTTCGTTACCTTATTCACCAAAACAGATTTGCACAAATTCGTAGATTTTACACAAGGCAAATCAAGAGAATAACAACTCGCGCTTCCTTTCGTAATGACTTTATCAACCACAATCGAAGAATAACAATTAATCGAATTAAAATGAGGGGATCTTTTAAGAATTAAGTCACCAAAAGTTTTATTAATAATTTTCAAATCTGCACGGAACTTGGTTGTTAAAATTTCCTTACCTCGCTTACCTTCGGGCTTATGTAGTGTGATTTCATCTTTGCCTATGTTGATCGTATGAAAACGTCTTTCATCGGAAAGGTATTGAAGTTGGAAGTTATCTTTCATATGTGGCCAATGGAAGTGTTCTATCCCACGCAAAGGTGGTAAACCTTTAGGGGCCTCACTAAAAACATCCTCATAATCCTGCGAAAAATATTGAAACACACTAGGAAAATTTTCATTAATGTTAGATAGAGATAAATAATTTTGCCTAAACCTCACAAGGATACAAGGCTGTTCTTTGAATAGGTCTCTCCGCACATCTTTTTTTGTTACAATTAAATTTTTCACTCTATTTTTACCACTTGCGGATTCACTCACATTTGGGCAATTTAAAATTTGACTTTTTTCACTACTAACCTCTTTTCTCTCTGTCTTTTTTATTTGTCCTTTCTCCCTCACCCACTCACAAAATTTCATCATTTTCAATTGATCTTTATATACATCACTGGGATTTAAAGGAGCAAGAGTGAATTTTCGACCTTTAAACACAAGAGAGTATCTATTAAGCTTGCCTTGGTGTGTAACATCACGATCAAATTGCCAAGGCCGTCCAATGAGCAAGTGTGCTGCATGCATTGGGACCACATCACATCATACCTCATCCTCGTAATTCCCAAGCTTAAAAGTGATCAAGGACTGTTTTGTAACTTTAACTTCTGAGTATTCATTAAGCCACTGAATGTGATACGGCTTAGGGTGCTCGATACAAGGTAACTTTAAGGAATCCACCAAATAGCTGCTAACTACATTCGAACAACTCCTACTATCAATAATAAGTGAACATAAGTTACCTTTTATAAAACACCTAGAATGGAAAATATTGGTCCTTTGGTTATCACAATCGTCTCCCATGATACGACCACGGCCCGGGCACATTTTTCGATCAGCTCCATAAGTATTTCTTGCACACCCATGCGAGCTAAATTAGCTCAATTGCATCTCACTGAGCTTTGTTTAGCTCGTTTCCAGCTCAATGGGATCGTTTTGCTCAATTTGAGTTTATTTTAATTCTTTTGATTTCATTTGCTAAAATAAATTGAATAAGTTAGTTTATTTATTTAATTCAGCTCAAATAAGTGTTAGTAAATTAATATGTTTAAATCTGAACATCTTTAATAATTTTTTTAGTTTAATTGATTGTGTTTTATTTATTACATCTATTTAATATGCTAAATTTATTAATGTTTTTTATTAGTTTCAGCCGAATTAAAGAGTAGTATTAAATGTGTCTTAAGTTCTTTAAAAGTGACGAATTTATTGTTGTTTTTATTGTCCAGCCAAAATTAATATGTTAATTAACTTGTTTGTTTCATGCATGAGTTAATTATGTATTAAAGGAGGCTGCCGAATTTAATGAGGTTTAATTTATGTCTTGACCGAATTTATTTTGTGTCTGCAGGTAATTAATTCAGCTGGAAACAACTACTTAATGGCAAAGGAGACATGCATTTAAGTTGCTGTTCTACATGCAAGGAATGGCATTTAAAGGGAAGCAAAGACATGAATTAAATGAGGTGTTCCCATGCATGGACAACATTAATTAGTTGCTGGAGCTTGCATGCATGGCATTAACTAGCTGCTGAGTTAATTTTTTTTTCGTGTTCAACAGCAGCAATAAAGGAGGTGTTGGCCGAATTTAATGTAAAGCATAGACATGCATTTAAGATTCGTCCATTAATGAGCTGCTGAAGCAGGTGCTATTTTCGTGAACAACAAAGGGCTGTTGGTTGGTTTTCCAAGTAGCCATTCGGCCAACATCATGCTTGGCATTTCCTTTCTTCAAGGCCGAACTTTACACTACCCAAAGAAGCTTTTAAAGCCATTTTAAAGTATCAAGGCCGAATCGGGACTAGTCCATAAAGTTCTCCATCAATGTCCAGCCGAATCCTCTCATTCTAGAAGTTATTTCTTTTCAGATTTCTAAGCCAAGTGACCTAAGAAACTACAAGGGACGATTAAGGAAGCTTCCAAGCAATTTAAACTTAATTAAGCTGAACTAAAATTGTCCATTTATCTACCTTTTGTGACCATTCGGTTTGACATTCAATATTAGCTATAAATAGTTGCTTTGTAATCATTTTCGGGTTAGACAATATATTTTTAAAACTTATATGAAATTTGTTTACTTTGTGAGTTTGTTTTCAACTCTCATTGTTCTCCAAGGACTGGTTAGACTTATCAAGTAACCCTTGTGGCGTCAACCCGTTTTTGTATTTCGAACTTATCACTTTGCACCCAAAGTGTGGAGTTCAAGTTATACCGAGGTTCCTATCATCTTTGATAGTGGGTCAAGGTTCCATTTTATTCGTTTTCCATCCATACAACATTTAACCTTTCCTAAGTATTCGTATAAGTCCCGGGTTAACACACTTATATTGTGTTGGTTCAACTTGAATACTTGGTTTTCATTCACCTATCATCCTCAATACATTTCATAACCCCTTTTGAACTAAATTTGAGCCTTTATCTCTTCTTTCTTAACCTATTTCGTCCACCCTCGAGTATTACTCCAATTCACGATCGGGCACATCTACGACTCGACTCTCCTTCCCGAGCCGGGGCGTATCATCCCATTTGGATGTTAAGGGTGCGACAGACTACCATCTTATTTTTTTCTCTTTTTTTTTGAAATACCTGTAAAACAAATACTCAACACTCAAAATAAAAATTAGCAAACCTCACCGTTCGTCACTCAAAAAGAAAAATCAAATTCTCAATGAGGTAGAATTCAGTCTTGTGAGTTCTTTAGTAGAGTCTATATCAACCAATTAGAAAGCGTATGAACCGAAACTACCAAAGAGTCCTAATTTGCACTAAGATACCAAAAACTGACGAGACACCAATTAATTTGTGTTGCACCGAGGAAGAATTGTGCACACCTTAAAATCCTACTAACACAAGAAACAAGAATGTGTTAGGTAGCGTAAAGGAAGAATAAAGGCAAACAAATAAAAAACCTACAGCTAAGAATCAATAAAAATTGTTGTAATCGAAAAACCCAAAAAACTGCGGAGTAACTTGACAGCTTTGTTCGAGGTGTTCCCGATCTCCAAAAATCATGAAATTAAATCTACAATGTCCTTAAATATTGAAATTTTGATCTATAAAGTTTGGGCACCAAACTCAACCTGCTGAATCTTTTTTAAAATTTTTATTTGATTTCGTCTTTTTCAATTTTTTTACTTTTTCGACTGACGTTTTTGCGGGAAATATTTTTTTATATTCAATAACAATGCCAAAAATATGTATGTAAAATTTTAGATCAATCGGACAACGTTTACCCACTCAAATGAATTTTTTTTGAAAAATTTTTCTGGGTAAAACTGTTGTTTGTAGTTTAAAAAATAGAGATCAGTTTAGAAATCAACCAAGAACACCCAAAACGCCCAAAATCAGATACCAAATGATAGGGGGTTGCGTGCGGACCAAGATCGAGTTGTCAAGTCACGAGAAACTCCTACGAAAACTCTAAACGTTTGGGTCTGAAACGAAACAACAAAGCTTAATTAGAATCAATTAGATCTGGAAACTAAAAATCCCCAAATCAACAAAGAACAGCCAATAATCAAAACACTTATGAATAGATGCTCTTGGAAGCCAAGAACACGAAATTGAGCCCCAAGATTAACTTCCAATCAGCCGAATCTATCAAAGAAGACAAAACAGAATAAATTAAAACAGATTACGAAATCAATTGAAACTAAGTCTAGGGATTGGACGGCAAGAAAAGAGAGGTTTTTGTGAAATCAAAAACGTTTCTTTATGTCCAAGGAAGTGCCGAATCAGATCTTGGAATTTTGGAAAGGCTGAAACGCAATAAGAATAGCAAACAAATTAGCTAATAAAATCGACACAAGCAGAAATTTAAAAGAGATTGAACAGCAAGAAAATAAAGATAAAGTCCTAAGAAGCCTTGAAATCGAGAAAGATTTCACAACTCCCTTCAAACAACTTTAATCTCCCCTCCAATGAAGAACAATGGCAAGAAGAAGGCTGAAGATGGCTCCCACAATCAAAAAGATTGTTAAAACTACTTCTAAAGAAACTCAAGAGAGAATTCTTGGAGAAAACTCTAAGAGAATTTTTACTCAGCAAAAACATGAAATTTTAATGTATTGTAATGTGTGTAACAAGGGTGGCTGGCCACGCCTATAAATAGGCCTTATAACTATTTCCTAATCTCATTAGAAAAACTTAAAAAAACCTAATTAACAAATTTAAGAGGGAAATTCGGCCAAGTCATTTTAATGGGCTGCTTAGGCCAAATTTTTACATATAATACTCCTAAAGTCTAAAAATTAAATTAAACAATTAAAATTTTTACAAATTGGGCCACTTTAACAATTTGGCTGATTGATACGAGTCACAAAAGCCCAAATTCTTGAAGGTGAGGCCCAATAAGCAAATTCCTAGCCCAATCAAGAAATCCATACATACTTAGTCGAAAATCAGGCCAAATTGTCTAAGTGGCCCAAGTTGCAAAGTTTTATTTTTATTTATTTATTTATTTACTTAGTTTAAATTTTTATGTAAATATTTAGTCCAAGAGTCCCAAATAAAGACCTTTGACTGAATTTCCATATTAAAATAATTAAGAGTTTTTTTTTATTTTAGTTTTCTAATGAGATTAGGAAATAGTTATAAGGCCTATTTATAAGTTAGATTTACCTGGTGAGTATGGGGTTAGTGCTACTTTTAATGTTGCTGATTTATCTCTTTTCGATGTAGGTGACGATTTGGGAGCAAATCGCCTCGAAGAAGGGGGAATGATGCAACCTTAGCCCGGGAAATTACTACCGAATCCATTGAGCTGCCACGAGGACCAATAACTCGATCACGAGCTAAGAGATTTTGAAATGCAATAGCAAGCTATGTGGAACGAGCTTGGGAAGAGGGAGTGGCCGGATTTGGTAGTCGTGCTTCAAACCGTTCAAAAGGCGTTACTTGCAATTTATTGCAAGCTGAATTTGTTTCTTTTAATTAACTTGTTTTAGTTTAATAAATAAGTTGCTGATCAATTAATTTAACTTATCTTAAAGTTTTAATACATGAGTTAGTTATTGAACTTTATTAAATAAGATGCTTCTTAATTGATCTAGTTCCTAAGATTATTTATTGATGCATAAATTAAGTTCTTTAAATTATGCTTCTTTAATTAAACTAGTTGCTGGAATAATTATTGCATATATGTTTTAGTTCATTTATTTAAGTAAGTTTAATATGTGTTATGATTAATAAGTGTTTTAATGTGTTTAATAAACTCATTTTAATGTGTTTATTGCAGTTGACTTTTTAGCTTATAGTGGTTACAATTCAAGGCTGTTACACATTTAATAAGTGGCTGTTCAAGTTCTTTTGAGTTACAATTAAAGGGGCTGTTAAAAAAAGGAGCTTAAAGATCATTAAAAGGAATTTTTAAAGAGCATTTTATGCCCTTTAAAATTCAGCAGCAACTCTTCCACTTCCAGCCGTTTTTGGAGCTTTTAAGAGAAATTAATCAAGCCTTTGAATGTCATTAAGGAGCTGGTAAGAGATGGTGTCTATTCAACTAGCCAAGGACAACTCAAGAGTCATTTTCTAAACCATTTAAGACATTCAAATCAGCTGAATTAAAGTGATTTTATGGAAGGAGTTATTTGGTTCAAAGAATAAGAAAAGACATCAGTTTTTTATGGCACATTAAGTGGATGTTTTTGACCATTCGGTTACCTTGTTCTAGCATTATTAATAGATGTAATCAGCCATAGAGGGAACAACTTTTTGCTGAATATAGATGAAATATTTGAATTGTGAGCTATCCAATTCTCTTTGTTCTTTCGGAATTGATTTGACTTATCAAGCATAGCTTGTGGCGTCCATCTTTTCTTTGTTGCTGAACTTATCACCTTTGGTGTGGCGTTCAATATACCTTTGGTTCCTATCATAGTTGATAGTGGGTCAAGGTTCCTTTCCTGTTTCCTTTAACCGAAAACACCTAAAGACCATTTTGAGATTCGGGTCAACAATTCGTTATTGTTGGTTCATTTTCGGTCTTAGCCAATTAATTTGTTATTGTTTCCTCTTTATTTTGTTTATTACCTTTGTTTGAAGCCATTATCTCTATTTTGTTTCATTTTAAAACCGAAACGAATCCATCCTTACTCAATTCACGATTGGGCAACACATACGACTCAAAACATCACGAGACGAGTTTGTATCAAATTGGTATCAGAGCTAGCGAATTTGGAGTAAGAATAGACATTGTCGGCAATACGGTATAGTAGTTTCTTCAAAAAAAATTCAAAAAAAAATTCAAAAAAAATTCAAAAAAAAATTTGGTTTCCATTCAAACTCAAGAGATTGGATATCAAGTTGAAAAAAAATTCGTGAAAAAAAAAATTCGTGAAAAAAAAAATTTCGTGAAAAAAAGAAGAAGCTAGTTTTGAAATTTTGTTGTTGTTTGCTGCCCAAATTATAGTTATTACTACCTTCTACTATTTTGCCACATCCAACCTTTCATTTCTTGATTCAAGCCTACTTTCCTTTGTCCTACAATATTCTTACCAAGCCCAAACATCAAGGTTGTAAGCCGACCCACAACAACTGCTTTTTAAGTTTAAATAATTCCTAAGAACTTAGAGAGGAGGAGTGAGTGGAAAGAGGCAAGAGAGTGGTGAGTTTATTTGAGAGTATAAAAGCCAAGGAAGTGAGATTTCTTTGTGAGTGGATAGTGAGATTCTTTGTTGTGAGTTCATTTTAAAAAAAAATATGTCACGAAGTCCGGAAAGAAATCAAAATGTGGAAGGAGGGTTCCGTCCCGTAAGAAATGTTGGAGGAGGAGTGCCAGATCTTACCCTTCAAGCAATTATGCGAGAGATGGAGCGATTATTTGATAGAAAACTTGAACCAATTGAAGATCGATTATATCGAGTCGAGAGACGAGAACAACGTGAGATGACTCCGGAAGATGCAAGACAAGAGCGAGAACGTCCAATTCAAGATCCTTATGAAGCAAGTGGACAAGAAAGTGATCACTCATCTGCCCAAAGTGTACGACGTCGAGGCCGTCAACGACAACGAGGTCCTAGAGATCGTGAACGACCAGATGACAATCTTAAGAATATCAAGATGACAATTCTACCATTCCAAGGTAAGAATGACCCTGAAGCTTATTTGGAGTGGGAAAAGAAGATTGAGCTTGTTTTTGATTGCCACAACTATTCGGAGAGTAAAAAGGTGAAACTCGTGGCAATTGAGTTTTCTGATTATGCCATAGGGTGGTGGGACCAGCTTGTAACTAGTCGACGACGAAATGGTGAAAGACCCATCTCTACTTGGGGAGAAATGAAATCAGTCATGCGGAAAAGATTTATTCCATCATACTACCATCGAGATCTTTATCAACGACTTCAAAACCTTACTCAAGGAAATAGAAGTGTTGAAGATTATTATAAGGAGATGGAGATAGCGATGATTCGAGCTGATATCGAGGAGGATCGAGAGGCAACCATGGCTAGGTTCCTTGCGGGTTTAAACCGTGACATTGCCAACATAGTTGAACTATAACACTATGTTGAAGTGATGGACATGGTTCACATGGCGATTAAGGTTGAAAAGCAACTTAAGTGAAAAGGAGTTAGTAGACCCTATGCCAATTCTTCAACCAACAAATGGAATCAAGGAGTCAACAAACCCCCTGTTAGAACAAAAGAGCTGACTGTAGCAGTTAAATCAAATCAACCCATTGGAGAGACAAGTCGAAATAAAAATGAGCAAGCGCCAAATCGCACGAGAGACATAAGATGTTTCAAGTGTCAAGGCCGAGGGCACATAGCTAGTCAATGTCCCAATCGACGAATTATGGTGATAAGAGCTGATGGAGAAGTTGAGTCGGAGGAAGAGGATAAAATGAACCTGAAATGCCATCCGATGATGAAGATTTAGAGTTACCCGTTGAAGGAGAAATTCTTGTGGTGAAGCGTAGCCTCAGTATTCAAAGTGTTGAAACTGATCAACAAAGGGAGAATATTTTTCACACTCGATGCCACATTCAAGGCAAGGTATGTAGTATGATCATTGATGGTGGTAGCTGTACTAATGTAGCTAGTATTATGTTGGTGGAAAAGCTAGGTTTGGCTACAACTAAACATCCAACTCCATACAAGTTGCAATGGCTAAATAATAGAGGTGAGCTGAAAGCAACAAAACAAGCTGTGGTGGCATTTTCTATTGGAAAGTACCAAGATGAAGTGGTGTGCGATGTAGTTCCTATGCATGCGGGACATCTACTTTTGGGACGTCCATGGCAGTTTGATAGGCGCGTGATCTATGATGGTTATACAAATCGCTATACATTCAAGCATCGAGGCAAGAATGTAACTTTAGCGCCATTGACTCCAAAGCAAGTGTACCAAGATCAATTGAAGTTGAAGGAAAAGATTGAAAAAGAGAGAGACAAGAAAAATGAAAAAAGAAAGAAAAAATTAAGGGAGTGGAGGTAAAAGTACGAGAGGAACAAGAAAGTCAAAAAAAAATTAAGAGTGGTAAAATGAGCGTATTTGCGAGAGAAAAAGAGATAAGAAAATCATTGTTGTTGCATCAACCCGTACTTGTACTTATGTACAAGGAATACTTATTTGATGCTAACGAACTTGATAATTCTTTACCTTTGTCTATTGTTTCTTTGCTTCAGGAATTCAAAGACATTTTCCCAGAAGATGTGCCAAGTGGATTGCCTCCTTTTCGAGGTATTGAACACCAAATAGACTTTATTCGCGGAGCTACAATTCCAAATCGACCAGCTTATCGAAGCAACCCAGAGGAAACTAAAGAGTTGCAACAACAAGTGGCGGAATTAATGGAAAAAGGCTATATACGGGAGAGTTTAAGTCCATGTGCGGTTCCCGTTCTGTTGGTGCCTAAAAAAGATGGTTCATGGAGGATGTGCGTAGATTGCCGAGCTATCAACAAAATTACCGTCAAATACCGACATCCCATTCCTAGACTTGATGATATGTTAGACGAGCTTAGTGGAGCAAAATTGTTCTCTAAGATTGATCTGAAAAGCGAGTATCATCAAATTCGTATGCGGGAGGGGGACGAGTGGAAGACTGCGTTTAAGACTAAATACGGTTTGTATGAGTGGTTAGTGATGCCTTTTGGCCTCACCAATGCACCGAGTACTTTCATGAGGTTGATGAACCACGTTTTGAGGTCATTCATTGGTCGTTTTTGCGTAGTTTATTTTGATGATATTTTAATTTACAGCAAATCATTAACTGAACATCTTGAACATTTGCATGCTATTTTGAAGGTTTTACGAAAGGAAGTATTGTATGCAAACCTTAAGAAATGTAACTTTTGTACTGACAAAGTTGTTTTTCTAGGTTTTGTTGTAAGTGCGAATGGATTAGAGGTGGACCAAGAGAAGATTAAAGCAATACAAGAATGGCCACGACCGAATAACATCAGCCAAGTTAGAAGCTTTCATGGCCTTGCAAGCTTCTATAGGAGGTTTGTACCGAATTTTAGCACTCTTGCTGCCCCATTAACCGGTATTATCAAAAAAAAAATCACCTTTTATTTGGTCTGATGAACAAGAATCTACTTTTGTTAAAATCAAAGATTGCTTGACTAATGCTCCACTTTTATGTTTGCCGAATTTTAACAAAATTTTTGAGGTAGAATGTGATGCTTCTGGAATAGGAATAGGTGCGGTTTTAATGCAAGATGGGTGACCGGTGGCTTATTTTAGCGAGAAACTTAATGGAGCTACGCTCAATTATCCCACATATGACAAAGAAATGTACGCATTGATACGTGCATTAGAAACATGGCAGCATTACCTTTGGCCTAAGGAGTTCGTTATACACACGGACCATGAGGCTTTGAAGCATTTGAGAGGGCAAACTAAGCTTAACAAACGACATGCAAAATGGGTAGAATTCTTAGAATCCTTTCCATATGTGATTAAGTATAAGCAAGGTAAGGAAAATATCGTTGCAGATGCTTTATCGCGAAGGTATGCTCTTTTAAATTATTTGGATGTTAAGTTACTTGGTTTTGCTTATTTAAAGGAATTATATACTGATGATTCTGATTTTGGAGAAGTTTACAAGTTATGTGTGCAAGGTGCGTATGACAGGTACTATCAGCAAGATGGACTCCTATTTCGAGAAAATAAGTTGTGCATACCCCAAGGATCAACTAGAAATTTGCTGGTTCATGAAGCACATAGTGGGGGTTTAATGGGACATTTTGGTATTGCCAAAACTTTGGCCGTTCTTCAAGAACACTTTTTGTGACAGCCCTAATGTGACCCTAGTCGGAAAGTGGTTTCGGGACCACAAGACCGAGTCGTAAAATAATTAATTGCTATATTCTATGCTTATTATGTGTGAACATGAGTATGTGGAAGTTTCATTCCCTAATTTTACCAATTGCATGAGAAATTGTTAATAGGGATCGATTTGAGACATGGTGAAAATATGATAGTCCAATTTAAAATGGTCTATTAGTGCATGTACCAAAAAGAGTGGACTTGCATGTCAAATAGACAATTTTTGAATGTGAATGGCCGGCCAACATACGCATGCATTATGGTGTTCCCTTGTCTTCATTTTTTTATATTTGGTGGGAATTATGTATAATAAATTTATATTAGTAAGTGGTGATAAAAACAAAGTTCCATCATCTTTTCTATCATCTTGCCGAAACCATAAGGAAAAGAAAAGAAAAATGGAAGCTAGGACATTCGGCCAAGTGAGTTTATAGATTAAGGTATGATATCATGTGGTTCTTTTGGCATTTTTTTTTTGTGAAGTTGAGTTGTTTTGATGCTCATAACATGACCCATGTGTTGATTTTTGAGTTGTGTTGCAAGAAACCTTTGGTTATGTTCTTATATGCCAAATTGATGATGTTTTGTAGTATGTGATTTGAAATGGTTATAGATGAAGATGAACTAAGAAACATGTATTATTGAGTAAGTAGAAGATAGAATGGGGTTTAAATGGGAGGTTCATTTGATTTATTTTTGTCCTTGTATGAAAAGTGGTTCTTTGTTAAGGCCGAATGAGTCATGCTAGATTAGTTGAAAAGAATGTTCATGTTATGAGGTAATTTGAATAATTGACCGAAACATGGAAGGAAGGGCAAGATTTATAAATTATGTTTGAGGGTGAAAGGAATAATGAAAGTTGTATTAAGTTTAATGTGCATACTTTAGTCTAAGTGTTGAGGAGTATTCGGCTAAGATAGTTGAAATGTGGGTGTTGCCGATTTTTAAATTTAGATAATGGGAGTGGCTATAATGGGCATTAAGATGTTGAACTTAAGAAATTAGAAGTAAATGAACTTGATAGTATTTAAGAGATAGAGGTGATAGATTAATGTTGCACATTCGGCTATGGTAGTTGCATGAGGTTATTAGCCGAATATACTAACATACATATACATGTGAAATTGGATTGTAAATATTTAGCAAGGTGGTTAAACTAGTTAAATTATTGATTAAGCTCAAGGAGTTAAAGGAGGTGAATCGAGCAAAGGCAAAGAAAAGGTCATCGAGTAGCCGAGTTGGAACCGTCTTACCCAACACGAGGTAAGTCATTAAGCATATAGTTGGTATTAATTCAAATGGTCATAACGTTTATGTAATGATGCTGAATGGAATGAATAAATATATATATGCATGTACATATGTGATGATGAAAGTGTTGAATGAAAAGAAAAGAGGTGAGATGTATTGAGTTGTTGATCTCGGCACTAAATGTGCGAGTATAAACATTTATGACCACGAGATTGGCGCTACGTGTGCGGGTTTAAATTGTGCAGCACTAAGTGTGCGAATTGACTATGTAGCACTAAGTGTGCGAGTTTGACTATGTAGCACTAAGTGTGCGAATTGACTATGTAGCACTAAGTGTGCGAGTTTGACTATGTAGCACTAAGTGTGCGAGTTGACTATGTAGCACTAAGTGTGCGAGTTTGACTATGTAGCACTAAGTGTGCGAGTTGACTATGTAGCACTAAGTGTGCGAGTTTGATTATGTAGCACTAAGTGTGCGAGTTGATTATATAGCACTGAGTGTGCGGACTTAATATATATTCTTGAATCATTATGGACACTAAGTGTGCGACGCTATTGAGTCGATCACGGACAGCGGATCGGGTAAGTGTCTTGAGTTCATGGCTAATAGGTGCTATGTCTATACTTGGTGTTGAGCTTGGTAAGTTTGAACCTATGTGACAAATATACTTGAAGTCACGTACATGAAATTTATCGTAGAATGGGTGAAAGGCCGTTTAGTTGTATGTTTGTAACGAAAATAAAATGATTTATGAAAATGCCTCGAATATCCTATTGATGAGTATGTGGATTGTGAATGCATAAATTGGTATGAAATTAAACCGATAGGTCGGAGGAACTATGGTATGGTTCGGAATGGATGGAGTAATTAGCCTCGTTCCATTTTGTTTTCTCTTGTGATAATGTTATTGATGGATGGTAGTGCATAGCTTATGACTTACTGAGTTATAAACTCACTCGGTGTTTCCTTGTCACCTATTCTAGGTTTCTTGGACACATCTCTTTTTGCGTGGTCGGGCCGTCATCGAAGTTATCACACCGGATAGCAAGTTTTGGTACTTTCTTCTTAGTCGGCTTAGGAGAATATTTCGGCATGTATAGGCTATTATGTTGTGTTTGAACTTTAGTATGTAAACTTTAAGCCATGCGAAAATGGCATGAATGTTCGATTGAGTTGGATCAAGGAGTAGGCATGAAATGGACCTAGTTACTTTCGTAACAGATGCTGGCAGCAGCAGTGACATGAGATTGAAAAATAACTAAAAAATAGTAGGAGTGGAATTAATTGATGAATAAATTATGTATTCGAAGCTCGATGAGTCTATTTTCATATAGAAGCAACAAAAAGATCATATGGACAGTATGTTAAGAGATATTCAGGTTCTCGTGAGACAGGGCCAGAACGGTTTCTGGATTCCCTGTTCCGACTTTGGAAATTCATTATAAATCAACCAGAGATAATTAGGAGTCATACAATATATGTATAGATTCCTCTCTGAGTCTAGTTTCTATAGAAACAAACGGCATCAGTGTTGAAACTCTGCGCAGGGAGATATCCAAGTCGTAATGCACAAAGGTCAATGTAGTCGATCCCTGTAACATGGGATAATTTGACTAATAAACTGTACTAATTGGTCTGACCAAAAATTCTAGAAAAAAATGTGTAGATGGGCATATGAGTCTATTTTCAGGGAAAATTTACGGAACTTGATTTCGAGTTTCAAAACTCGAGATATGATTTTTTTAGCGACTAGTACGCAGACTGGCAGCTTGTCTGGAAAATTTTTTTTAAGTGGGTTGAAGTCTGTTAACACCTCGTGTTCGACTCCGGCGACGGCCTCGGGTTCGGGGTGTTACATTTGATTGGTATCAGAGCTATGGTTTAGTCGGTTCTAGGACTACCATAGCACGTATGAGTCTAGCTATAAATGCCGAATGTTAATGTTTAACTGTGTGATGACTTCTGACGGTTAAAATTTATGTTTTGATTAGTAAATGGATCCCGGTGTAGAGAGAATCTTGGCGGATGACATTGAAAGTGTAGCGGCTGCTCCTGCACAAGGGACGCCGCCTGTTGAACCTCAGTCATCTGCGAATAATCAAGGTGAGGGGGCTAAACAAGCCTTCTTTACCATGATGAATGAATGGGTCGCGCAGTATGCCCGAACCAATCCGGCTGTCCAACAATTCCCGAATTTGAATAATCCACCCCCGGAGCCAGTAATGCCATCAGTTACTGATCCTGTGAGGCTGAGTAAGCCACCTGTAGACTTGATTAGGAAGCGCGGGGCTGAGGAGTTCAGGGCCATAGTTACTGATGATGCTGAAAGGGCCGAGTTCTGGCTTGATAACACCATTCGGGTGTTTGATGAACTGTCATGCACACCCGATGAATGTCTAAAGTGTGCTATATCCTTGTTGCGGGACTCAGCCTACTATTGGTGGAGGACCCTGATTTCCATAGTCCCAAACGAACGAGTAACTTGGGACTTCTTTCAGACGGAATTTCGAAAGAAATATATTAGTCAACGGTTCATTGATCAAAAGCGTAAGGAATTATTGGAACTTAAGCAAGGCCGTATGACAGTATCTGAATACGAACATGAATTCGTAAGACTCAGTAGGTATGGCCGGGAGTGTGTAGCTGATGAGGTTGCTATGTGCAAAAGATTCGAAGAAGGATTGAATGAAGATTTAAAGCTACTAATGGGTATTTTGGAAATAAAAGAATTCGTAACACTAGTCGAACGAGCCTGCAAGGGGGAAGAACTTGGAAAGGAGAAGAAGAAGGCTGAATTTGAGGCTAGAGACTATCGTAAAAGATCGACGGGTAAAGCTCCATTCTCAGCCGTAAAGAAGTTCAGGGAGGACACTAATAAGTCGAGGACGACTGCGGGAATTTCCATCAGAGCAAGACCATCGACGAACTCCCGAGCTACTTCGGTAGCTAGTGTGGGCAATAATCGTCTAGAGAAACCTGAATGTCCCCAATGTGGAAGACGACACATAGGTGAATGTTGGGGTAAGACTATTAACAGGGCCTGTTACGGATGCGGTTCGAAGGACCACTTCATTAGAGATTGTACGGAGCTTGATGAGAAGAATAAGATTCAAGGTGCAAGACCTAGTGGAGTGACAACTAGAGGTAGACCACCAAGAATTTTAGGAGGTAGGGGTGGTAGTCAGAGAGGGACCTCTGATACGGCTGTTCGAGCCGAGAACAGTACTCCTGCTAGAGCATATGCCATTCGCGCACGAGAGGAGGCATCCTCCCCTGACGTCATCACTGGTACCTTTACTCTCTTTGATACTAATGTGATTGCATTGATTGACCCTGGCTCTACTCATTCATATGTATGTGAAACCTTAGCATCCCGTAAGACTCTACCTGTTGAGTCTACTGAGTTCGTAATTCGGGTGTCAAATCCCTTGGGTCGTTACGTGCTTGTCGACAAAGTGTGTAAGAGATGTCCCCTAGTAATTCGAGGTTCTTATTTTCCGGCGGACTTGATGCTTTTGCCGTTTGATGAATTTGATGTTATTCTTGGTTTGGATTGGTTGACCGCGTATGATGCGGTTGTGAATTGCAAAAGTAAGACTATCGATTTGAGGTGCGCAAATAACAAGATAATCCGAGTTGAGTCCGCGAACTCAAGGGGGTTGCCAGCTGTAATATCAGCAATGTTGGCCCAGAAATATGTAAGAAAAGGGTGCGAAGCATACCTTGCGTATGTACTTGATGACAAAGAGTTAGAAAGGAAACCCGAATCTGTGCCGGTGGTTTGTGAATACCCGGATGTGTTTCCTGAAGAGTTACCGGGTTTGCCACCTGTTCGGGAGATAGAGTTTGGTATTGAGCTTGTACCTGGAACTACGCCAATTTCGATAGCTCCGTATCGTATGGCACTAACCGAGTTAAAAGAATTGAAAGCTCAATTGCAAGAGTTGACGGATAGAGGTTTCGCTCGACCGAGTTTCTCACCTTGGGGTGCACCAGTATTGTTCGTGAAAAAGAAGGACGGAACCATGAGGTTGTGCATTGACTATCGTCAACTGAAAAAAGTGACGATAAAGAATAAGTATCCGTTACCGCGTATCGATGATTTGTTCGACCAACTGAAGGGAGCCTCAATGTTCTCAAAAATAGATCTGAGATCGGGCTATTATCAGTTGCGAATTCGAGAATCGGACATACCCAAAACTGCCTTCAGGACGAGATATGGTCACTACGAGTTCTTAGTGATGCCGTTTGGGCTCACTAATGCCCCTGCGGTATTTATGGATTTGATGAATCGGATCTTCAGACCATATTTGGATCGGTTCGTAGTTGTGTTCATTGATGACATCTTGGTCTATTCAAGAGATGAGATCGAACATGCTGAACACTTGAGATTAGTGTTGCAAGTTTTGCGGGATAAGAAGTTATATGCTAAGTTCAGTAAGTGTGAATTCTGGTTAAGAGAGGTTAGCTTCTTGGGTCATGTGGTATCCGCATCGGGTATTCGAGTTGACCCGAACAAAATCTCAGCCATACTTAACTGGAAACCTCCGAGAAGTATTACTGAGGTTCGGAGCTTTTTGGGACTCGCCGGTTATTACCGACGATTTGTCAAAGGTTTCTCGATGATAGCCACACCAATGACGAAGCTACTTCAAAAGGATGCTAAGTTTGAATGGACGGAGAAATGTCAGAAAGGCTTCGATCAACTGAAAACTCATTTGACTGAAGCTCCAATTTTAGTGCAACCCGAATCAGGCAAAGAGTTTGTCATTTATAGTGACGCATCCCTACTCGGGTTGGGTTGCGTATTGATGCAAGAAGGTCGAGTTGTGGCCTATGCGTCGAGACAATTGAAGCCACACGAGAGAAATTATCCAACCCATGATCTCGAGCTAGCCGCCATCGTATTTGCTTTGAAAATATGGCGACATTATTTGTTTGGCGAAAAGTGCCATGTATTTTCGGATCACAAAAGTCTCAAATATTTGATGACTCAAAGAGACTTAAATCTGCGACAAAGACGTTGGCTTGAGTTGTTGAAAGATTACGAGCTTGTCATTGATTACCACCCAGGAAAGGCTAATGTGGTTGCGGACGCCTTAAGCTGAAAATCGCTGTTTGCTTTACGAGCGATGAATGTGCACTTGTCTGTTCTACCCGACAATGTGTTAGTAGCTGAATTAAAGGCCAAACCATCATTGATTCATCAAATTAGTGAAGCTCAGAAAGTCGACGATGAATTGGTTGCAAAACGGGCTGAATGTATTCCGAATATGGAATCCGAATTTCAAATTGATGATGACGATTGTTTGAGGTTCAGAAGTCGGTTGTGTGTTCCAAGAAATTCAGAACTCATTTCGATGATTCTGAACGAAGCTCATTGTAGCCGAATGTCAATTCACCCGGGGAGTACGAAAATGTACAACGATTTGAAACGACGGTTTTGGTGGCATGGTATGAAACGGGACATCTCCGACTTTGTTTCGAGATGTTTAATATGTCAACAAGTGAAAGCGGAACATCAAGTGCCTTCAGGATTACTTCAGCCGATCATGATACCCGAGTGGAAATGGGATCGAGTCACAATGGACTTTGTGTCCGGACTACCATTGTCAACAAGTAAGAAGGATGCGATTTGGGTTGTTGTTGATAGACTGACTAAGTCGGCTCACTTTATCCCTGTGCGTACGGATTTTTCATTGGATAAACTAGCCGAATTGTATGTTTCTCAGATTGTGAGATTACATGGAGTACCTATTTCTATCGTGTCGGATAGAGATACGAGATTCACCTCGCGATTTTGGAAGAAATTGCAAGAAGCGTTGGGTACCAAGCTGCATTTTAGCACCGCTTTTCATCCACAAACCGATGGTCAATCCGAGCGGATGATTCAGATACTTGAGGATATGTTGAGATGTTGCATCCTCGAGTTTAGTGGTTCATGGGAACGGTATTTATCTTTGATTGAATTCGCTTACAACAATAGTTTTCAATCAAGTATTAAGATGGCACCTTACGAGGCTTTGTACGGTCGTAAATGCCGTACACCATTGTTTTGGACCGAGCTCGGTGAAAGTAAAATTTTCGGAGTTGATTTGATTAAAGATGCCGAATAGAAAGTAAAGGTAATCCGTGAAAGTCTGAAGGCAGCCACAGATCGTCAGAAATCGTATGCGGACTTGAAACGAAAGGACATTGAATATCAGGTGGGAGATAAAGTGTTGCTTAAAGTTTCGCCTTGGAAAAAGGTACTCAGGTTTGGCCGTAAGGGCAAGTTGAGCCCGAGATTCATTGGGCCGTACGAAATCTCCGAACGAGTTGGTCCGGTTGCATATAGATTGATTTTGCCCCCTGAACTTGAAAGGATACACGATGTCTTTCATGTTTCGATGCTTCGACGCTATAGATCTGATCCTTCGCACATAATTAGTCTGTCGGAGGTTGAAATTCAAGCCGATATGAGTTATGAAGAAGAGCCGATGTGTATCCTAGCTCGTGAAGTGAAGGAGTTGCGGAACAAAAGGGTTCCGTTAGTAAAGGTGTTATGGCTCAAACACGGATCGAGGAAGCTACTTGGGAAACCGAGAGTTCGATGAAAGAACGATACCCAAACCTATTTACTGGTAAGCTTTTCGAGGACGAAAATTTCTTAAGTGGGGGAGAGTTGTGACAGCCCTAATGTGACCCTAGTCGGAAAGTGGTTTCGGGACCACAAGACCGAGTCATAAAATAATTAATTGCTATATTCTATGCTTATTATGTGTGAACATGAGTATGTGGAAGTTTCATTCCCTAATTTTACCAATTGCATGAGAAATTGTTAATAGGGATCGATTTGAGACATGGTGAAAATATGATAGTCCAATTTAAAATGGTCTATTAGTGCATGTACCAAAAAATGGACTTGCATGTCAATGACCATTTTTGAATGTGAATGGCCGGCCAACATACGCATGCATTATGGTGTTCCCTTGTCTTCATTTTTTTATATTTGGTGGGAATTATGTATAATAAATTTATATTAGTAAGTGGTGATAAAAACAAAGTTCCATCATCTTTTCTATCATCTTGCCGAAACCATAAGGAAAAGAAAAGAAAAATGGAAGCTAGGACATTCGGCCAAGTGAGTTTATAGATTAAGGTATGATATCATGTGGTTCTTTTGGCATTTTTTTTTGTGAAGTTGAGTTGTTTTGATGCTCATAACATGACCCATGTGTTGATTTTTGAGTTGTGTTGCAAGAAACCTTTGGTTATGTTCTTATATGCCAAATTGATGATGTTTTGTAGTATGTGATTTGAAATGGTTATAGATGAAGATGAACTAAGAAACATGTATTATTGAGTAAGTAGAAGATAGAATGGGGTTTAAATGGGAGGTTCATTTGATTTATTTTTGTCCTTGTATGAAAAGTGGTTCTTTGTTAAGGCCGAATGAGTCATGCTAGATTAGTTGAAAAGAATGTTCATGTTATGAGGTAATTTGAATAATTGACCGAAACATGGAAGGAAGGGCAAGATTTATAAATTATGTTTGAGGGTGAAAGGAATAATGAAAGTTGTATTAAGTTTAATGTGCATACTTTAGTCTAAGTGTTGAGGAGTATTCGGCTAAGATAGTTGAAATGTGGGTGTTGCCGATTTTTAAATTTAGATAATGGGAGTGGCTATAATGAGCATTAAGATGTTGAACTTAAGAAATTAGAAGTAAATGAACTTGATAGTATTTAAGAGATAGAGGTGATAGATTAATGTTGCACATTCGGCTATGGTAGTTGCATGAGGTTATTAGCCGAATATACTAACATACATATACATGTGAAATTGGATTGTAAATATTTAGCAAGGTGGTTAAACTAGTTAAATTATTGATTAAGCTCAAGGAGTTAAAGGAGGTGAATCGAGCAAAGGCAAAGAAAAGGTCATCGTGTAGCCGAGTTGGAACCGTCTTACCCAACACGAGGTAAGTCATTAAGCATATAGTTGGTATTAATTCAAATGGTCATAACGTTTATGTAATGATGCTGAATGGAATGAATAAATATATATATGCATGTACGTATGTGATGATGAAAGTGTTGAATGAAAAGAAAAGAGGTGAGATGTATTGAGTTGTTGATCTCGGCACTAAATGTGCGAGTATAAACATTTATGACCACGAGATTGGCGCTACGTGTGCGGGTTTAAATTGTGTAGCACTAAGTGTGCGAATTGACTATGTAGCACTAAGTGTGCGAGTTTGACTATGTAGCACTAAGTGTGCGATTGACTATGTAGCACTAAGTGTGCGAGTTGACTATGTAGCACTAAGTGTGCGAGTTGACTATGTAGCACTAAGTGTGCGAGTTGACTATGTAGCACTAAGTGTGCGAGTTTGATTATGTAGCACTAAGTGTGCGAGTTGATTATATAGCACTGAGTGTGCGGACTTAATATATATTCTTGAATCATTATGGACACTAAGTGTGCGACGCTATTGAGTCGATCACGGACAGCGGATCGGGTAAGTGTCTTGAGTTCATGGCTAATAGGTGCTATGTCTATACTTGGTGTTGAGCTTGGTAAGTTTGAACCTATGTGACAAATATACTTGAAGTCACGTACATGAAATTTATCGTAGAATGGGTGAAAGGCCGTTTAGTTGTATGTTTGTAACGAAAATAAAATGATTTATGAAAATGCCTCGAATATCCTATTGATGAGTATGTGGATTGTGAATGCATAAATTGGTATGAAATTAAACCGATAGGTCGGAGGAACTATGGTATGGTTCGGAATGGATGGAGTAATTAGCCTCGTTCCATTTTGTTTTCTCTTGTGATAATGTTATTGATGGATGGTAGTGCATAGCTTATGACTTACTGAGTTATAAACTCACTCGGTGTTTCCTTGTCACCTATTCTAGGTTTCTTGGACACATCTCTTTTTGCGTGGTCGGGCCGTCATCGAAGTCATCACACCGGATAGCAAGTTTTGGTACTTTCTTCTTAGTCGGCTTAGGAGAATATTTCGGCATGTATAGGCTATTATGTTGTGTTTGAACTTTAGTATGTAAACTTTAAGCCATGCGAAAATGGCATGAATGTTCGATTGAGTTGGATCAAGGAGTAGCATGAAATGGACCTAGTTACTTTCGTAACAGATGCTGGCAGCAGCAGTGACATGAGATTGAAAAATCACTAAAAAATAGTAGGAGTGGAATTAATTGATGAATAAATTATGTATTCGAAGCTCGATGAGTCTATTTTCATATAGAAGCAACGAAAAGATCATATGGACAGTATGTTAAGAGATATTCAGGTTCTCGTGAGACAGGGCCAGAACGGTTTCTGGATTCCCTGTTCCGACTTTGGAAATTCATTATAAATCAACCAGAGATAATTAGGAGTCATACCATATATGTATAGATTCCTCTCTGAGTCTAGTTTCTATAGAAACAAACGGCATCAGTGTTGAAACTCTGTGCAGGGAGATATCCAAGTCGTAATGCACAAAGGTCAATGTAGTCGATCCCTGTAACATGGGATAATTTGACTAATAAACTGTACTAATTGGTCCGACAAAAATTCTAGAAAAAATGTGTAGATGGGCATATGAGTCTATTTTCAGGGAAAATTTACGGAACTGGATTGCGAGTTTCAGAACTCGAGATATGATTTTTTTAGGGACTAGTACGCAGACTGGCAGCTTGTCTGGAAAATTTTTTTTTAAGTGGGTTGAAGTCTGTTAACACCTCGTGTTCGACTCCGGCGACGGCCTCGGGTTCGGGGTGTTACACTTTTATTGGCCAAAGATGAAACGAGATGTGGCTAAAGTGTGCAATCGCTGTATTGTTTGCAAGAAGGCAAAATCAAGGGTCCAGCCACATGGACTCTATACTCCATTATCGATTCCAGAAATGCCATGGATGGATATTTCTATGGACTTTGTTTCGGGTCTTCCTAGAACAAAGAATGGCAAAGATTCTGTGTTTGTTGTAGTTGATCGATTTTCAAAAATGGCTCATTTCATTGCATGTAACAAAACTGACGATGCTTTAAATGTTGCCAATCTATTTTTTAGGGAGATTGTACGATTGCATGGAATTCCAAGAACCATTGTTTCGGATCGAGACACTAAATTTCTCAGCCACTTTTGGAGGACTTTATGGGGAAAGATTGGAACTAAGCTATTATTTTCCACAACAAGTCATCCCCAAACTGATGGCCAAACAGAGGTTGTTAATAGAGTTCTGTCGACACTACTGCGGGCCATTATACGTAAGAATTTAAAAACTTGGGAGGAGTGTCTACCTCACATTGAATTTGCATACAATCGATCGGTACATTCAGCTACCAAGTTTTCACCATTTGAGGTAGTGTATGGATTTAATCCCTTAACTCCATTGGATTTATTGCCTTTACCTTTTGATAAATTGGTGCATGTAGATGGAAAGAAAAAGGCAGATTTTGTGAAACAATTACATCAGCGAGTTAGGGATAATATTGAACGAAGAACGGAGCAATATGCACATCAAGTTAACAAGGGCCGTAAACGAGTAATATTTGAACCTGGTGATTGGGTTTGGATTCACATGTGCAAGGAGAGATTTCCCGTTCAAAGGCGATCTAAACTATTACCACGAGGAGATGGACCTTTTCAAGTCTTGGTGATACGGGGTTGCGCACGGACCAAGATCGAGTTGCCAAGTCACGAGAAACTCCTACGAAAACCCTAAACAATTAGATCTGAAACGAAACAGAAAATTAAAAGATTAGATTTTTGAATTTTCAGATCTGAAATAAAATCCCCAAAATAGTAAAGAATCAAATAGAGAATAGAAATAAGTGTTAATAAGGAATCTTGAAACCCTAGAAGAGATTGCGATTCTGCCCAATTGAACACCCAGATAGTTTTCCCCAAATTTCGGCAATCTAATTTCTCCCAAAAAAGAGTATGGATGAATCGGCAAGAACCCTAGAAATTGGGGATTTTTGGGCTAATTCCTTAAGATAGAAAAAGGCTGAAAACACAATAAGAACAGAAAATAAATTAGATAAAGATTCGGCACAAGCAGAAATAAAGAAAGAATTGACAGTAAGAAAATAAAAGATAAGTCCTAAGAAGCCTTGAAATCCCGAAAGATCTCACAACTCCCTTCAAACGGCTCTAATCTCCCCTCCAAAGAATATCAATGGCAAGAAGAAGGTTGAAGATGGCTCCCACAATCAAAAAGATTGTTAAAACAACTTCTAAAGAAAACTCAAGAGAAAATCCTTGAAGAACTCAAAGAGAATTTTTACTCAAATCAAATCTGAAATTTTCAATGTAATTGTAATGTAATGTAGGGTGGCTGGCCAAGCCATATAAATAGGCCTTTCAAATGTTTTCCTAATTTAATTAGAACACTAAAACTAAAACTAAAACTAAAAAAAAACTCCTAATTATTTTAATATGGAAATTCGGCCAAGGGTCTTTTATTTGGGACTCTTGGACTGAATATAAAAATTTAAACTAAGTAAAATAAATAAATAAATAAATAAAAATAAAACTTTACAACTTGGGCCACTTTGACAATTTGGCCTGATTTTCAACTAAGTATGGGTGGATTTTTTGATTGGGCTTGGAATCTTCTTATTGGGCCTTGCCCTCAAGAATTTGGGCTTTTGTGACTCGTATCACTTGGAGAGAATTAATGATAACGCTTATAAGTTAGATTTACCTGGTGAGTATGGGGTTAGTGCTACTTTTAATGTTGCTGATTTATCTCTTTTCGATGTAGGTGACGATTTGGGAGCAAATCGCCTCGAAGAGGGGGGGAATGATGCAACCTTAGCCCGGGAAATTATACCGAATCCATTGAGCTGCCACGAGGACTAATAACTCGATCACGAGCTAAGAGATTTCGAAATGCAATAGCAAGCTATGTGGAACGAGCTTGGGAAGAGGGAGTGGCCGGATTTGATAGTCGTGCTTCAAACCGTTCAAAAGGCGTTACTTGCAATTTATTGCAAGCTGAATTTGTTTCTTTTAATTAACTTGTTTTAGTTTAATAAATAAGTTGCTGATCAATTAATTTAACTTATCTTAAAGTTTTAATACATGAGTTAGTTATTGAACTTTATTAAATAAGATGCTTCTTAATTGATCTAGTTCCTAGGATTTTTTATTGATGCATAAATTAAGTTCTTTAAATTATGCTTCTTTAATTAAACTAGTTGTTGGAATAATTATTGCATATATGTTTTAGTTCATTTATTTAAGTAAGTTTAATATGTGTTATGATTAATAAGTGTTTTAATGTGTTTAATAAACTCATTTTAATGTGTTTATTGCAGGTAACTTTTTAGCTTATAGTGGTTGCAATTCAAAGCTGTTACACATTTAATAAGTGGCTGTTCAAGTTCTTTTGAGTTACAATTAAAGGGGCTGTTAAAAAAAGGAGCTTAAAGATCATTAAAAGGAGTTTTTAAAGAGCATTTTATGCCCTTTAAAATTCAGCAGCAACTCTTCCACTTCCAGCCGTTTTTGGAGCTTTTAAGAGAAATTAATCAAGCCTTTGAATGTCATTAAGGAGCTGGTAAGAGATGGTGTCTATTCAACTAGCCAATGACAACTCAAGAGTCATTTTCTAAGCCATTAAAGACATTCAAATCAGCTGAATTAAAGTGATTTTATGGAAGGAGTTATTTGGTTCAAAGAATAAGAAAAGACATCAGTTTTTTATGGCACATTAAGTGGATGTTTTTGACCATTCGGTTACCTTGTTCTAGCATTATAAATAGATGTAATCAGCCATAGAGGGAACAACTTTTTGCTGAATATAGATGAAATATTTGAATTGTGAGCTATCCAATTCTCTTTGTTCTTTCGGAATTGATTTGACTTATCAAGCATAGCTTGTGGCGTCCATCTTTTCTTTGTTGCTGAACTTATCACCTTTGGTGTGGCGTTCAATATACCTTTGGTTCCTATCATAGTTGATAATGGGTCAAGGTTCCTTTCCTGTTTCCTTTAACCGAAAACACCTAAAGACCATTTTGAGATTCGGGTCAACAATTCGTTATTGTTGGTTCATTTTCGGTCTTAGCCAATTAATTTGTTATTGTTTCCTCTTTATTTTGTTTATTACCTTTGTTTGAAGCCATTATCTCTATTTTGTTTCATTTTAAAACCGAAACGAATCCATCCTTACTCAATTCACGATTGGGCAACACATACGACTCAAAACATCATGAGACGAGTTCGTATCAGTTTCTGTCTTTTGATTTGGAGAAATTTGTTCCCATTGGGCTCTTACTCGCTGGCCCCGCTCTTCGACACGAACCAATTATTCTTTTAAGGGTTTTAATTTTCTATCGAACAACCGGTCCATCTTTTTCATCAAATCTTGAAGTTCAAATTCTGAAAACTCTTCTCGAAACATGATTTATTGATGAAAAAAGAGTTTAAAGATTAAAATGAGTACCTCGCCAATACAAACCTCACGTTTCACTCGCAAAGGAAACAAAGATGGCACTCCACTCGTGTTTGCACTCAAGATTGGCTTTTCAACACTCTAATGACCTCACGACTCACTCTTGCCTTTTTCCGCTCACGTTCGCCTCTCTAAGTTCTCAATGGACTACTTAGAAAAATCAACAATCGTTGTGGAATCGGCTCACAATTTTGATGTTCGATTTTGGGTAGGAAATGATGTTAGGACAAAAAGGTAGGCTAGAAAACAAAAAGGGAAATGATGCAAGTGTGGTCGAATGGTGGGAAAGAGAGAGTAATGAATTCTTGCAGCAAATGAATTACAAACCTTAAAAACCTTTTTTTTAATATCCCCACGAATTTTGTTCTCCAAATTCTGATTTTCACACTTTTGAATTCAATAGAAATTAAATTTTTTTTAATCTCTTACAATCCCATAATACTATGAACGTCGATACTCACTTCAATTTCACTAGCTCTGATACCAAATGATGCAAACTTGTTTCAGAATGATTCGAGTCGTTTAGATTGCCCGATCGTGAAATTAAGTTTGATTTGTTTCAAAATAAGCTTGAGAAGGCTAAAAGATAGGTCCAAAATAAGATTGTTAAAAGATGTTAGGAAGGGTGGATGGGTGAATACAGGTAAGGCTAAGAATGAACCAACAATAAGGATGATTGTTGACCTGAGTCTTCAACAACACTTAGTTGAAATCGGTGGAAATGATAAGGGATAGTTTGATAAAAACCTTGACCCGTTATCTATGCAAGATAGGAACCAAAGGTATGGTTGAAAGCCACACTTAGAAAAGTGATAAGTTCGGTTTAACAAGGAAAGAATGACGCCACAAGCTGAGCTTGATAAGTCATTTCAGTCCAAGAAAGAACAATGAGAGTAGAATTCTCACAAAGAACAAAAGTTCATATACTTAGCAAAAAGTCATCTTCAACAAAATAATGTCTTCTTACAATCTATTTATAAGCACTATTATGACTATGCCTATTTGTGACCTTTCACCTCCAAAAAATAACTAAGGCTTTTAAGAAACTTTAATTTCTTTGTTAAAGTCATGTAGGGAAGCCAATAGTCAAGTCTCTTTACTTGATTCTGGTTTTTATGAAAAGGCATGTCTCTTCACTTTATTGTTGACTTAATGAACCCTTAATGTGCTGTTTGGTTTCCCTTCATCTCCCTTAGACCAAATGTCAAAAGACTTGTGCATTCATCTCTTTAATGTGCTCCATAACTAGCTTTGAGTGTATGAAACTGATCAGATTTGAAGAGTCACTCTTGGTCCATTTGAACAACCACCATAATGAGCTTTGAGTGCTTCATTATCCACCAAAAAAGTTCCCTTTAAGCACCAGCAATTTAAGTGACCAAATGCACACCCTTTAATGTAAAAACTAAACAACCAATTGAATGTGACAACATTTAATTCTTCTTGGCAAACGAACAGCCCTATTGTAGCTTTATAAATATGTGTCAAGCCTTTTGAACTTTCCTACAACAAGCTATTAAACACAAAATTAATTTATTTAAGAAAAATTAAACACACTATAACTTATGCATTAAAAAGTAACAGCCCAAATTAAATAACACTCTAATTCAAACAATTAAGATGTTTAAATGCATAATTTAATTAAGATGTAAACTAAATGAACAGATAAGTTAATGCATGAATTAATTTAATGATGCACACTTAACTAACATTAAAGTTACATAATTAAACTAACATGACTTAATTTAATGATGCAAACTTAACTAACATGAAAGTTACATAATGCATGACTTTATTAAATGCAGAACACATATTAATGATGTGCAAACTATTACATAATTAAAACACAAACTAAAATAACTAAAAATTAATGAATCAAAGTCCTTCTTTTCCAACAGCCAAATTAACAAAATGAAATTAAAAAAACTTCATTTTGCATTTGGGGCCCTCGCATTTTGGCCAATCTCGATGTCGTCGAGTTGTGTCGTAACATGATGCGGCTGGGATCGCATCAAACAAAGGCACCGTATAGCGAACAGGGACACTGAAGTGTATATAGAGGCACCGAAGTGCAAATCCCGTACTAGTGTGCATACTGACCCTATTGGCATGCCAATCGTATCCTAGTGATTACTATGTTCAACCGGGCATTTTATGTAATCTATTACTTTTATACAAATTTATCAATTAAGGGCACTTCATCGTTTCTGTACACATAATAGGATATCAATATATATTCATACTGTCAATGTGCCATCACAAGGATTGTCACCATCCATTAATAACTTTCATATGAATTTAATTTCAATATTTAAAATACTATAATAACATATAAACTTTCACATCTATTTATACAATTTACCAGCAACAATAACTTATTTTCAAGAAACTTACAATTTACACATCAAACGTTATGAACTTACCTCAATCCAAGTAACATTTAAATAGACAATCAATAATTCATAATCATCAAATACATTAACAATAGGTCACATATCTTTTAATTTGATTAATTCCTCTAATTGATCCATAGCAATAATTTATCACAACTTTATCAATTAATTTAACCAAAACATAAATAACTATTTACATTCTTCCAAAATGGAAAATTATAATTTCTATCCATATACGAACTTACCTCGACAAATACAGTTGTAACAACGAAGTCTACGATTAATCCAACCATAACTTTTCCTCGATTTTGACCCATTTCATTTGTTCTGTGATCTAAATAATAATGTTTCACTTAATTAAACCATTTAGTAACTTAGAATAATTAAATTAACTTATAACTCTTATTATTGGGAAATTTACAAAATTACCCCTAATATTTTAGCTTTTATGCAATTTAGTCCCTAAATCCAAAACTTGAAATTTCACCACATTTAATACAATTTCATGTTAACTAATTTTCTTACAGTTTCATATCAGTCCACTTTTCTCCTTATTTCGCACAATTTACTTTGCACTTACTTTTTCAACAATTTAATCCCTAAACATTAAAATTATCAAAAATCACTTAATAAAATACTCATAATCAACAACTAACAACTCAAATTTATTATTTAACATCATGAACATCAAGAACTCCTCAACGGTATCATCTAAAATTTTTGATAGTTTCAAAAACGGAGCAATGGATTAGTTGGACCTAGTTGCAATGATCTCAAAAATATAAAAATTACAAGAAATAAGCTCAAATTGAACTTACATCCAAAGAAAATGTGATGGCCGAACCTTGAACCTTCAATGGTGATTTTCTCCTTTCTCAAATTAGGTCAAAAACAATTAAGAAGATGACAATTCACTTTTGTTTTATTTTACTAATTAATTCTTTATTAAATTACCAATTTATCCTTCAATTATACATACATTTTCAATCTATTACATGCTTTAACCATCCATGCAATTTATAAGTGGCATAATTACATAATGAAACCTCCCACCTTTACTAATTATTTCCTTTAATCACGTAATTCAATAATAATAATTGTGTTTTAACATTTATTACAATCTAGTCCTTTTTATTCAATTAACAAACTAAACATTAAAATTTCTTAACCAAATTTTAATACGACCTTAATAACACTATATAAATATTTAATAAAATATTTACGACTCAGTTTACAGAAATGAGGTTTCGATACCTCATTTTTAAAACCACTTGACTTTAGGGTCATACCACTTAAACCTAATTATTCATTCAAATAGTATAATGATGTGATTCCAGCTTGTGAATCTACCATTGATCATATTGAGCTACCCCAAGGACCTATGACTAGGTCTCGTGCGAAGAAGTTCCAAGAGGCGTTAGCCAGCTATGTGGACCGAGCGTGGGAAGAACAAGTAGCTGAATCAATCGACCATGCTTGGACCAGCTCCTTAAACGTCCCATGCAGCCTACTACAAGCTGAAATTTAGCTCAATTAGTTCATCTTAGCTCATTTAATTTGCTGGAATAAAAATTAGTTAATTTAGTTTAAGTTAATCAATTTATTTAATTAAAGTGTTAAATGTGTCTTTAAATTGTTATTAATAAGTTAAGTCATTTAATTTGTCTAAATTACTACAACAATTTAAGGTGTCCTAAGTCATTTAATTTGTCTAAATTATTACAGCAATTTAAGTTGTCTTAAACTAATTTAATTTTTCTTGTTTACAGCAATTTAAAGTGTCCTAAATTAAGACAACTTAATTAGGTACATTTAAATGTCTTGACCGAATACTAATGGTTACCTGCAAGTGTTCATTCAGCTGGAACCAGCTTAGTGCATGGACGGCATTGATGATAGACAAGGGGATTAAATGATGGTCGCTGTTGAAGGTGCATGGAGTTGCCGAATTTTAATGCAAGCATTTAAAGGAAAACATGCATTTAGCCATGTATGTATTTTGGAAGTGACTGTTCAGCAAAGGGGCTGCACTTGCTGTTTATTTTTCAATTAAACAGCCAATAAGTTTAAAATTACCCTTCTGCTATGGCTGTTCACACACCAAGTCTTTTCAATACTGATTGTTCACACCTAAAGACTCTTCATTGTCGATTGTTCACACACAAGACTACTCAAATACTCCAGCAAGCCGTGCATGCAATCGGCAGCATCAAGGAGCCTTTAATTTCCAGCTTTTATTTCATTAGCTGAACACTCTAGCTCAAGAATTAAGTCCTCACTAAAGGACTTTTCGTGGACACCAATAGACAACAATCCAAGGACTATTCGGGAATCCAAATGGCCAGCTTACATTAATTTTGTTTCATGAATTTTCTAGCTGAAACTAAGTTCAATTTTGCTTAATCATTTGTAATTATTTGTGGCCATTCGGCTGGACTTAGTTGAGCTTATAAATAGCTCAAATGTTGCCATTGTAAAGGACTTTTGCCAAATTTATGCTAAATTTTAGACTTGTGAGATTATCCAATTCTCCTTATTCTTTCTTGGGACTAAATCGACTTATCAAGCTTTCTTGTGGCATCAATTCTTTTCCTTGTTAACCGAACTTATACCTTGTTGGTGTGGCGTTCATATACCTCTGGTTCCTGTCATTCTTGATAGCGGGTCAAGGTTTAACTTTCCATTTCTTAACCTAAACTCACCTAAGTGCCTTGTTAAGATTCGGGTCAACAATTCCCTTTATTGTTGGTTCTTTCTTTGGCCTTAGCCGATTCCATCTATCCATTTCATTACCTATCTTGCACCTTTCATTTAAAACCTTTCTCATTTATTATAGTAACTATTTTACTACAATTCTAAACCAAACTCGGAACAAGCAACTTCTTACTCAAATTCACGATTGGGCAACATATACGACTCGAGACAACCATAATCGGCTCGTATAATATAAATTGCCAATTCAAAATTTATTTTAATACTATATTTGACTCGTAAATATTAAATAATAACATTTACGAACTTACTCGTCAAATTGTGGCATAGAAACCACTGATAAATGGGTTGTTATAGAGAGTTCCTACCTAGACAAAAACTAATGTTATTTAATTCGAGATTGAAATTATTCCCTGGTAAGCTAAAGTCAAGATGGACTGGTCCATATACTATAAACCAGGTGACACCTCATGGGGCAAAAGAAATTATTGGAAAGGGAGGTCATTTTTTTCTTGTAAATGAGCAGAGAGTCAAACATTACTTTGGAGGGACAATAAAGGAAGTCATTGATACTCAGGCCTTACAATGCAAAATAGTATGGAGCTAAGATGTAAATGAGGACCAATTGAAGAAACAATACAAAACGAATGAAATAAGTGACACAACAAAAAATAATGAAGCAAGAAAAGAGCATAGAAGAAATTGGTCTTAGTGTCGCAATCCCAACACTTCATGTCGCAACATCGCACGAAACTTAGAATAGGTAAACTGCCTTCGATGTCACGACACCCTTGATGGATGTCGCGACACACCTGTGTAATCAACTGTTCAAATTTAAACTAACCACTGATGTCTTTATAATTGGATTCCAGTAAATTTAGAACTCTTTAGCTTTCTAACAATTAGAAACATTTTTCCTAACACAATTATAATTCCCAAAGTGTATTAATTTCATCTTCAAAGATAAATAGGTCAGATCACACTTCTCATTACCTACACATCATTGTGGATAAAAAAAGATTCCCTTGCCATTGTTCAAGAGCGTGACAAGAACAAGAAGAAACACTACTGCCCGTTCAAGTTTGAAAAGAATTTTGAAATAACATCATGAATCCATCTATTCAATTCTAGGAAAACCACATAGACAAACATCTATAGCAACTTTTGATATGAGTCACAAAGGCCCAATCCAAGTTCAAGAACGTGATGGGCTCAAATTACCACAAGGCCCAATAACGAGATCAAAGGCCCGAAAAATGTGTTCCAAACTAAATGGGACCATTCAAGAGTTTGTTAGCAAGGTCTTAGATGCATACACGAAAGAACAAGAAAATCAAGATTCACTTTCTTATTTTCAAGAAAATCAAGAAACCGAATCTTGGTCCAATTTTGCTGTTTGGAGCGATTTCAAGAATCAAGAAAATCAAGATTTCAAATCTTGGAAATCTTGGTCCAAGAAACCGAATCTTGCAGCCAAAACGCATTGGATCTCCATTACAAGCATCAACGACCCAATTTCGGTAAAAGATGGATCACAAGCCCAAATTCTTGAAGGCGAGGTCCAATAAGCAAATTCCCGGCCAAATCAAGAAATCCATACATACTTAGTTGAAAATCAGGCCAAAATGTCAAAGGGCCCAATTTGTAAACATTTTATTTGTTAATTTAATTTTTTAGGCTCTAGAGATATTACATGTTAAATTCGGCCCAAAACAGCCCATTTAAGTGTTAGGCCAAAATTCTTTTATTATTTTTATTATTTAGGGTTATTTTTTAAGTTTTATAATAAGGTTAGGATTAGTTTGAGGCCTATAAGTGATGACCGGCCACCCCTTGTATACACTACACAAATACATTAAAATTTCAGATTTGTTAAAGTGCAAAATTTTCTTTGAGGTTTTCTCCAAGAATTCTCTCTTGAGCTTTCTTTAGAAGTTGTTTTAACAATCTTTTGATTGTGGGAGCCATCTTCAACCTTCTTCTTGCCATTGATATTCTTTGGAGGGGAGATTAGAGCCATTTGAAGGGATTTGTGAAGTCTTTCGGGATTTCAAGGATCCTTAGGACTTTATCTTGATTTTTATTGCTGTTCGTTCTTTTAAGTTTTCTTGTTGTTTGCGTTGAATTCCTTTGACTAATCTTTTTATTCCTTTGTTTTTCAGCCATCAAAATCTTCAAGGTCTTATTCGGTGGTCTTATTGGCAGCAAGAGACGTTCATTGTTGTCCCTTTTAATTGATCTTATCGGCTGCACATCCTATTCCCAATTAAATTGGTTTGCTGAAAAAAATCGTTCTTGAATCCTATTTTCTTTAGTTTAAGAATTAATTATCCTTGTTCGTTTCAGCCCATTCTCAAAGTTCCAGATCTATTTTGCATGATATTTGACATCAAGAAACGTTCTCATCTCTTCAATTTCAATTGCTCTTGACGTCCCAATTCCCTACTTTCTGTCCAATCGGTTTTGCTGGAATTATAAAGTTAATTTGCTATTTTGTGTTGTTCTTTCAGATTCGGCAGATTGGAGCTGATCTAAATTGCTATTCCATGTTATTGGCTTCCACGAAATCTCTTTCATAAGTGCTTTCATTTCTTGCTCATCTCTTGTTGTTTTAGGGTTCTAAGTTTAAATCTGGAAATTCTAAAAACTGATCTTGCTGTTTCGTTTCAGATCTGCTCATTTAGAGCCTTTCGTAGGAGTTTTCCCGTGACTTGGAAACTTGATCTTGGTCCGTGCGCAACCCTCTATCATTTGGTATCAGATTTTGGGCGTTTTGGGTGTTCTTGGTTGATTTCTAAATTGATCTCTATTTTTTAAACTACAAACAACAGTTTTACCCAGAAAATTTTTTGAAACAAATTCATTTGAGTGGGTAAACATTGTCTGATTAATCTAAAATTTTACATAAATATTTTTTGCACTGTTATTGAATATAAAAAAAATTAATCCCGCAAAAAAAAATCAGTCAAAAAAGTCAAAAAAATCAAAAAAGATGAAATCCAATAAAAATTTTAAAAAAATATTCAGCAGGTTGAATTTGGTGCCCAAACTTTCCAGATAAAAAATTCAATATTTAAGGACATTCCAGATTTAATTTCGTGATTTTTGGAGATCGGGAACACCTCGAACGAAGTTGTCAAGTTACTCCGCAGTTTTTTGGGTTTTCTGTTTTCAGCAATTTTTATTGATTCTTAGTTGTAGGTTTTCATTTGTTTGCCTTTATTTTTCCTTTACACTATCTAACACCTTCTTGTTTCTTATGTTAGTAGGATTTTTAAAGTGTGCACAATTCTTCCTCGGTTCAACACAAATTAGTTGGTGTCTCGTCTGTTTTTGGCATCCTAGTGCAAATTAGGATTCTTTGGTAGTTCGGTTCATACACTCTCTAATTGGTTGATATAAACACTACTAAAGAACTCACAAGCCTGAATTCTACCTCATTGAGAATTTGATTTTCTTTTTGAGTGATTAACTTTTTGAGTGTTGAGTGTTTATTTTTTTGCAGATTTTTGAAAATGTCCAATGGTGATAATAATGATGACACATTTAAAAAATTCTAACAACAGTTGGAAGAACAGACTGCTACACTTCGAGCTTTGACTGCTACCATCAATGAGGTGCGATTGAATCAAGAGTCTCAATATTCTAACCCAATTAAAGAAGATATGGATAACCAGCCTCCTGCTCATAGGCGCGGTCCTTGATGTGTCACTAGGACTGATTTTGATTTTCATGATCGTGGACAACCTTCGTTAGCAAAACCAAAGTTCACAATTCCCCAATTTCGTGGTAAGAATGATCTTGAAGCTTATTGTGAATGGGAATCTAAGATTGAACTTATGTTTCGGTATTATAAATGTCCGGATGATGAAAAGGTAGCATTAGCAACGTTGGAATTTTCAGATTATGCATTAAGTTGGTGGACTCAACTTGGGGTAAATCGTCATCGGAATTATGAAGGTGAGATTTCGACTTGGGATGAGTTGAAACAGATTATGCGTAAAAGGTTTATTCCACCTCACTACTATAGAGAGATAAAAAAAAGCAGAGAAGACTTATTCAAGGTAGTAGGACGATGGATGAATATTTTAAGGAGATGGAGATGCTCATTCAGAAAGCTAATGTGGACGAGGATGAGGAAACAACTATGGTTCGATTTATTGATGGTTTGAACAGGCCGATAGCTAATACATTGCGGTTCCAAACTTACATTGATTTGGAAGAAGCAGTTCATAAAGCCATTGAGATCGAGCAACAACTAAAGGAACAAAGGTTTGGTTCCTTCTCTACGTCACAATATTACCGAGGTAACAATTTTAATTCTGATTTTAAAAGTTCAAAATCACCTTTTGTTACTAATAAGTCTTCTTTGGGTAATGGAAGTAAGCAATCAGATTGGAAAAAAAGGGGGCTCCTGTTAAAACGCAAACACCTTCTAAGCAGCCCAATTTAGGTGATTCGAGTGCGAAGAGGACTCGTGAGATTGAATGCTTTAAGTGCAAAGGGCGTGGTCATTATAGTAGGGAATGCCCTAACACGAGATTACTTCTTCTGAAAGATAATGGTGAGTACACTTCCGACTCTAATAAAACAGATCCAGATATGCCAGAACTTGTGGATGACAGTGATAATGGCGAAGAGTTGGTCGAACCACCAAAAGAAGGACTTTGCTGATTTTCAATGCCTTGTAGTTCGCCGAACCCTTAACATTCAGATGAAAGATGATGATAGCCAAAGGACCAATATTTCCATTCTCGGTGTTTTTTAAAGGTAGCTTATGTTCATCATTATTGATAGTGGAGTTGCTCGAATGTAGTA